>NC_041347.1:16232707-16532707 GCF_004354835.1 Perca flavescens | reverse complement strand
GAGGGAGCAAAAGCAGTATCGGCTCCAAATATCGGCTCAAGAAAATCGGCAGCTCGTATTGGTCATCGGCTAAGGCTGATGAAAAAAAAATTGGTATTGGCACTAAAAAAAATCCATATCAGATGTGCCTATGCTTACTTTTGAGAGCTGACATGATAGTTCATGAGTGTGAAGTTTCCATCTGGCGGGATGAAAGAGAGGACGCGCTCAGACTCCCAGCGCTTAAACCGCACACATGGGTGGAAACTCACATCATCGAGGAGACGAGGATTCTGTCATCAAAAACAACAAGGGTGGCGAGTGAAATTTACACTCAGACAGACGCACGAGCAGACCACGAGAGCACATACAGAAACACACAGAGCTGAGAGGAAATAAACCCACCATAAAGGACAGAGTCAGGTCAGGCATCCCAGTGAGCCTCACACAGGCTTCAATTACACCCTGGATCTCTGCAAATACTGTCGAACCTGAATTAGAAAGATTGAAGTGGATGCAAGTTTAAAGAGTAACCACACTGTTTATACATTAATTCTAAAAAGTAAACACTTCTAACTGCTGTGGTAAACTTTCATGAAACTTTGTTTAATCATTTATTGAAGTTTTGATTTCTGTGACTGCTCACTCTGTTCATCTGGAAAATGTAAAAAAAAAAAAAAAAAAAAAAATGTATGTGAATTCACGTTTTCTAAAGACTGAAAAACAAGTCAGATGAAGAACATTTGCTTTGTTGAGATTACTTGTCTCTAGGCTACATTCTATATTGAGAAGTCAGATGCTGCACATTTGACTATCAGCCGATGCCTTCTAAAGCCAATCGGGTCTTGTATAAACAATGCATTTTCTGGCTCTTTGGAGAGAAGACTCCTGGGTTTCGTGATGAGGTTTGTCTCTCTCTTATTAATACAATAATACAAACAACTTTAACCTTCAATCCATCATTGTTGTTGTGCATTATTTTATGTGTGCTTGAGTGATTGCAGATATTTTCCACGACACTGCCATAGATTTACTCTTCATCTATGGCGATCAAATCGTTGCTCATTTTTACCTGATTTGTCCAGAATGGCATCGATTTCCTCTATCACGTCAAAATATGCCTCATTATTAGTGTATTTAACACCAGCCCTCCTCCATGGGATATTGGACAACTGACCGGTTGGTAATGTATCTCCAACATTACTACCTCCTGGAAAACACAAATGAACGGCAAATACATAAATGTACACATAAATATTTTAGATAAGTAAGCAGGCGGTACAGTTCAGACTGAGTCAGGGTGACCTCGGTTTACCTGTGAGCGTATTGACAACTGATCGCAGGATGGTGGGAGGCCTGATCATCTCTTTGAGGACGTTAGACTCTGTTGCTAGTGGAAAGCCGTTGTCCAGCATCTCCTCCAACAGCTCATACACAGTCACCACATTGTCCTTGATTACACTTTCTGAGCACTCTCCAAAGTAGTCCTGTTGACAAGAAGACAAATGCAAAAAAAAAGCTTGTTGCAGAAACTCTGACTGGATTTGTCAGTTGTCTTTAAAAGCAGCACCCTTAGTCTTTTCCCATCAAGACCCTACATGAGTCCCAATTCCATACCTCATACTAATTGTTTACAGTATGTACGATATATACATGTTTTAGTACATTTCTGTAGTGAGTATACAAGAAATCAACATATTTTACTGTTGTATTAATGGGAACTTCTCCAACAGTTGCAACCACAGAAGTCAAACTGTAACTTTAGATGGCCACTTAAACTTCACGGTGAAATAATCAATATTGTGGTTCTAAGTAGCTCCTCCATTTCCCTTGTGGATTGCATTAATGAGAAATACTGTATGACAACAGCACACGCCAAAAAAAATCAAGCACTTTTTTAAAAAGTGTTTTAGGAGACTACATCTAGACATCCTGCAATCTGTTTATACAGGAAAACAAGTTTGAACATAACCAAATATGTCTGAGTTATAAATGCTGGCATGTATCAAAATGAACAGTTTAATCACACCTGAATTGTGTCTGCCACTCTGTGCAGGAACTCAATGACAAACAGTGGAGGGACTTCAGTCTGAATGACAGAAAGGAAGAAGAGCTTGTCCCTGTATATGGTGATGAGATAGTGGTGTGGGGTCTGCAGGACAGGGGGCACATTCTCCGGGTCCACTGCCTTCTCCTTCGCCTCGAAAAAGTAATCACACACACTCCGGCTGATGACACTCTTCCAGTGTTTCTCCAGGAAGAGGTCTCCCGAGTGATTAATCAGGAACAGACTGTGGATCATCTCAGCTGCAACAAAGAGGTTATTGTAGTGACGGATAGAGAGAGGTTTTAAAACCTTAAAACTCCTTATCAAGTATTTCATTGCGCAAAACAAAACAAAATAATGCAAACTTAAATGTAAAGCAATGGCAATTGTTGTCAACATGTATCTACTGGCATTCTGTCAAACTAACTTTAATCTCAGGTAATTTAACCGGCTGGCTAGCAAACTGATTGATAACTTCGGACATGTTTTACCATCGGTTTGTTAATGTTACAAAACATATATATATATATATATTTAAAACAAAAATTAAATAAATCATCTTAAAAGAGGATGATGTATACAAAGTTTCACAGATTGTTAAAAGTTTACCTGCTAACTCCGGTATATTGCAAAGGATATGGTGCCAGTATGGCAGAAATTGTCTGAGTTGCTGAAGAGACGCCTGCAGATCTATGCACACGTAAACACAATGTAGTCACGAGTACATATCTATAAATCAAAAGAATAAGGCCCAAATACTATTAGTAAAGTATTGAAATAAATTTCAGACGGTTTAAATACAAACCAACTCTAGTGTCAACCTGATCGATAGTTTTAGAGCAAAGTATCGGACTTTTTAATCAGGCAAGCTTTGCGGGCAGCTGATCTGTATGTGAGCGCTTGGGATTTTGTAGCCCTGAGTGTTGCCTTTCAGGTGTCTATGCAGGTATACAACCATTGACATATATCCATACATCCATGGTGCAGGTCCTCAGGGGGCCAGTTGTTCAAAACATTTAACCTGGATCAAAATGATCCGGATTTGGAAATCCCATTTTTTGCTATTCAGGATCAGTTAATCCGTCTTACTTTTTTGCCGGTTTTTCAAAGCAACATTAGACTGGATCACCCTGATCCAGATCCAAGATTACCAAATCCGGATTACCAGTGCTCTAAATGGGACAACATATCACAATGTGGGCTACCAGCTATGTAAAAAACAGGTAGAAGAGCCAACATGGGGTCACTGTAAGTGTTTCTTATTTTGAGACAAAACACAAACATAACATAAACATCCACTTCCATTCATAATTTCTTTTATGACCCCTCATCTGAGCCACAACAAATAAAAACAAATATACATAAATACATTGTGGATATTTTGAAAATGTCTTAAAAACAAAACAAAAGGCTAAATGTCCAATAGTTAACAAAATAAAGAATGTTCAGGGTTCTTCTTCATCTGAGGAGGAGAGACCAGCATTTCCAAGCCCTGCTTTTAGGAGGTGGATCTGAAGTTTGGCTTTGGTTTGCTGCAGTTTGGTCAGCTTGATTTGTTCCTCTGCCAGGAGTATCTTTGCTTCTGCTCTTTCAGTTTCTCGTTTAGACATGGGGACAAGATCATTTTTATTTTTATTTTATTTTTACTTTACTATACTGAATAGCTTAAGTGGTAGCCTATGTCTACTTTATCTATTTATCACTGTTACAACGGTTACACAAGTCAAGTGCAAAATATAAATAAAAGTATACACTAAATTATACAAATGTATTATTCGACCAATTTTTAAGTTTTACTACATTTTCTTCCTGGAATCCACCTTGAAATCCTACCCCCTATTGGGATCAGAATAATCCTGGTTTTTTTTTATCAAAGTTCTCCAAATCCTACTGACAAGTTTTGAACAACACAAACTGAAGGTTTGATCCAGATTAAAACTAGGATTGGATTTCATGATCTAATCTGATTTCAGAATCCTTCTTTCCTTTTTGAACAACCCATTTTCAAGATTTGATCCAATCCGATAACCAAAATCCGATCAGTTTGAACAACTGGCCCCAGAATACCACACATTTATTGATTTCTGAAGGCTTCTTCCAACAGCTAAATTTAATTTCATCCAAAGCAGACCTCACACTAAAAATGAGCACTTAAAATGTACCTTAATGTCAGGTTTCAGATGTAAAAATGCAAAAAGATTAGATTTGATAACCAAACTGTAGTCTTGCAGTGAGAAAAAATCAAAGTGAAACAAGTTGTCGAGTATTTCAACTTCATTTAGAAATACTTTGCTGTATAATTCCTGGAACACTGACTTAAATCTTAAATTGAGATCCACCAGGTAGACGTGCTACAATTTACAAAGTAAAATTATGACCATATAAGCAGAGCAAAGAAGAAGTCACAGCATCTCTTTGTTAGACAACCAATATGTTTAACTCGGGTTTAGTCTCCACTATCTCCTGTGGAAAATATTTGTCTCTTTAGTCTTTACCCAAGCTAAATGCTCCACCATAATCATCTTACCAGCTAGTTAACGTTATCTTTCTGCTGTATGGTGCTGGATAGTGTGTACAGTGAGGTTTAGATGTTTTCTTTTCCAAAAAAGCCTGCTGTCTTTTTTGTTATGTTACTTTTATTTTCATTAACATTTTATTTTCACATACTATTTAGTCATTTTACTCGAAGGTATTCATTTTTAATCTGTATTTTCTCAGCTGTATTGTAATGAACTAATGTTAATTCCAAAGATGTATATTGTATGAACTTTTGAGATGTAAAACACTTTGTGCAAGTTAACACATAACACACCAGCCAAACCTAATGTAAGGCGTTTGATTGGTGGAGCTCTGTGAAGGCTTGACGTCACACGCACGGCCTTGGGGAGGCAACGTCTGCCTGCGAGGCTTTACTCCGGAGAATAAACGTCCTTTTAACTCTGTGTTAGCAGCACGAGCGCCTTTTCACACCGGTTGAGGTGATTGCAACGTTCGCGGTCAGCCATGGCTTCTGAAGAACCAAAAGCAAAGAAACAAAAACTTTCAGAGGAGGAGAAGACAGAGCGTCCGAGCAAAAAGGCTCCCGCCAAACTAAGGTGACCAAAGAAAAAAAAGTTAACAAACTGCCTCTCTGCGGTGCGAGGAGACACGACTCTCCTCGGAGTTGTTTGAATGCTAATGTGCGCAAATCTTTAGTTTACAATGTAAGCATTATGAATGCGTGCATGAAAAGTGAGTGATGTTTTAAAAATTCTTTAGACTACTAAATGTCTGCATGAACCACCACGGTGGGGAAAAGAGATCGGTCGTTATCAATAATGACCGGTGTAAAGTCCTTTGTCGTATAGCCTATCAATTGTTAACGTTAGGTCAGGAGCGTGTAGACTGCTGTTGTCTAAAAACGTCCTAGCAAGTGTGCCAATATCTAAATCTAAGTTTAACATGACCACCACCTGCCCCTGCATGTTTAAAAGCTGCAGAAAGAAATACTTGGACTGATCTGGACACTCCGTTCATTCAGTGCCAAGGGTTTGCTCCGCTGCTTGGTTTAGCAATGGTTACTGCAGAGAGAGCTTACTGGGCCATCCTGTACCAGCTCACAAAACATTGAATTGCGAAGGATTCACGTGGTGGTGAAATGCAATGTTTTGATGTATTTTTTTCCCCCCTGAATAAAGCTGACTGGCACGGTGCATCACTCGGCGAATTGCGCATATTCAGCTCAACTGAAATCTGCTTTTGTAATATCATCAGCACGCTTCTCACGATGTTATTTAGCTTCAAAAGAGTGAGTGAGTGGATTGAGCCTGGGTCGGCAAGACAAGCCAATCACCAGACAGACGGACTGTTCTGGCCCGTCCTCCTCGAGATGCCTCCAATCAGTCAGTCCCGAGTAGGAGGAGCTGGGGTTGCAGGGGGAAATCGATATACCCGCACACTGAGCTGAAATTGTGAAGTTTTAAAATCCATAGCTCTTTCTGAGCAGGTTTTAGGTTGCTCAACAAGTCTGTCAGGATCTAGCAGGTACACAGAGAGAGGGACACAATGTCTTCTGCGAGGTAAGACCACGTTGGCATAGAGTATTGATCTAAAGGCAGACATGGGTTGTGGTTCAGTGTAATTGGCTGCACAAGCCCAGTAATCTTCTGACTGCATATTGGCATATGTGCTGTAGGAAATGATAGCAAGGGTGTGGCGTCTGCTGGATACATGCATCTTCTGTTTTCCAGTGGAAAAAATAAATAAACGTGCTTAATTACGTTTCCTTATTCATTGTTTTATTTTTGAAGACATCCTTCCTCATTGCTTCTTTTTGCCTCGTTCAATCTTGTTGTCAGGCGAGTGTAGAAAGAAAGGTTTGTCCATATGCCAGCACATGTTCATGTGGAGGTGGCGTATGTCAGAGGCTGTGTTCAGAGACTTGCTCCATCTGGGGTTTTCCCCAGAAACACTGACAAAATTGTGGTCACATCAAGGACTAGCATTCAGGAGTGAAGATTACACGAAGACAGATCTGAGTTCACACGTTAACATGATACTACCACAATATCTTGGTGCTTTTGCAGTAGTACTAGGTCATTCAGTATTTCTTTATGGAAAAGGAAACGTTGCAGACTAACCCACTGGATGGTTGGTGGTTACTGGTGTGTAAGTTCCGGTGTATGTGTTGGCACAAATTTAAGTGTTGTTGTGCTGTTTTAAACAGGTTTTTGTTGGCATCACAGGACTATAACTTGCTATGATATTCAAGCTCTGTGTTCAGTTGTTGCCCCAGAACAGAACAGACTGTACAAACACAGAGACACATGTGGCCTACAGCTGCCCTGATGTTGCCTTGCTGTGAATGTCATAACATGGTTACATGCATGACTGACTGGGTCTTCACCGCCGCACCACCACATCCATATTCTTTGTAATGTTTGAGTCATGCATGTTTCCAAACTATTGCTCTCAGATATGTGCTATTTCTGCTTCTGTCTGTGAAAGTGGAATGTTTAAGTCATGTGATTAAAGTCACATGGAAACAAAACTGTGGGTTTTGCAAATAAATGGTCAACACTGGAATTAAAACCCAGCTCATTCAGTGGAGTGACCAAACATGATTTGCAAAATTTTCCTTTCTACACTGTGCTGAAAGGAGGGCTATTTGCTCTTCAAAAAAGCTATCAGAATCAGAAAGGGTTTTATTGCCAAGTACGTTTTTTAACACATACAAGGAATTTGTTTTGGTGTTGTTGGTGCACATCACACATTCTCTAAATGGAATATAAAAAGCTATAAAGCTATAGTTACTATAAAAAATAAATAAATACTACTGTTACTTAGAGGTTAAAAAGGAAGGTAGTGCTGTTCCATGCTGTCCAGGCCAAGCCATGTAGAGCTTTTTTTGTTTTAACGCTTCGTCTTTATGTTTCAGCCCTAATTCACTATTTGGGATGGGAAACCCCTTACTGGACATCTCTGCTGTAGTGGACAAAGACTTCTTGGACAAGTAAGATAAAGCAATGGAATAAGATTTGTGTGACCTAAAGAAAGTGCTGTCATCAGCTTGTTATGGTCCTGGATTCCTCAAGAATTGTAAAGGCAAATAAATAATAAAAGATATCTGGATTCTTTTTTTTTTTTTAATTACAATGTTGAATGAACTCTTGTCGTGGAGCCATTTTGTAGCCCATGTAAAATCTCCACAAAGCACGGTCACACTTGACCACACAGACGTTCTGTGCCAGTGAGGACACTCCACTGACAGGCTGACCATAATGATGTAATTTGATCAATGGAGATACAAGATAAATATTATACAAGAGAGCAGAGCACAGGAAACCACCAAGCTGACTGATCAGCGTCTGCAGAGCTGTATGCCCAGCAGATGTATACCTTTAATATCTCCTGGCCTGAGACAGGGTATCATGACATAACAGTGAGGTGATGCATATTGTACTGTCCTAGCAAAGTGAAACAAACAAACAATACCTCTCCCTGTTTTGTCATCATGTTCAAAATTGTATTGTTTATCAATGTAGGAAAATTACATTGGCTAAGTCTTAAAAGCAGTGGACAAAAAAAAAACACTGACTCAACAATCCACCTTTTTAATATTTGTACTTATTTATTTACTTACTTCTTTATTCTTTTATTTATTTACTATGTAGTGGAAACCTACACAGTGAAAGCAGCGGTTTTCTGGTCTGTCCAAGCTCTGTCACACTAGTTGACCAGGGCAAAGGGCTCCTTTGGGTTCCAGCTCAGAGTCCACTCTCAAGCCCCTTGCATAAACTCCAGGATTCGAGCTAAACCAACCAACCACAGTTCTAATTCAGTCACATTGAATAAAGCAGGGCTAAAGCTGCACCTTTAAGCCCCAACCTACCTTTTGTGTTTCGAGGAAACTAGACTCACTTTATTGACTCACTTTATTGACCAACATATTGATTTGGACTGAGTGGTGGTGATAGCTAGTAACAAAATGCACTTTCACAGAGTTTCTCAAAGCCTCTACCTATGACTAAATTATTTCATTAATTACATTTTCCATTGGAGGGAACAACCCATTTGGCAGCACCACT
This sequence comes from Perca flavescens, assembly GCF_004354835.1. Classification (NCBI taxonomy): domain Eukaryota; kingdom Metazoa; phylum Chordata; class Actinopteri; order Perciformes; family Percidae; genus Perca; species Perca flavescens. Next base: position 16,524,115 of record NC_041347.1, on the reverse strand, counting down.
ATTGTTTCTGCAATGCTTATCCACATAATCCAGATGCTTGTTGTGTATTTTTTTTTCCTTAAACACATTTGTGGAGTTTGTTAGATGGGTAAAACAGAAGGGTTTAATGTAGTATATGTTTCTGATGACTTTGAGAAACTAATGCCTCTTTTTCTTTCTCATTTAATTATTTGCAGGTACACTCTGAAACCCAATGACCAGATCCTGGCAGAGGACAAACACAAAGCACTGTTCGTATCTCCTATATTGCAAGTTGCAACAGTTCTTATTCAGTAGTGGTCTGTACAGGGAGAAAATGAATATGTCTAAATTCATACAGAGTTTTGTCCTCTCTGTTCTAGAGCAGGCCAGTGAAAACAAGCACACACCAGAAATCCTCCTCTATTGACCTCCGTATCGTCAAAGCGGCATATCCAGCACAGAGAGACTGAGAGCCAATAGCAAAACAGCATACTTCACCTCCCAGTCCCTCTGAGCAAGAAAGCAAACATTTAACAGCAGGAGATAAGAAAGCTGTGTGTAACTGACTGTGTGAGAGAGGATTAAACTGATGACTGTATTTTTTGACTCTCCACCGTTATAATTATAAAAACAAGTAGTTTTCTAGTCATATCTATTTTATATTTGCCATAGTGCTTGTTATGCAAGATATTCACATTTACACTATACATGTTGTTGAGGATGGCATTTGATAAAGCCAGGTGTTTCAATTAAAAAGATAGAGGCAACTTTAATGCAACCACTAAAGACGGTTACATCTCCATATATGAAGAGTTTATGTAAGGGAAGATTTGTACTCATGATTCCCAACTTTCGAGTCAGTAATGTCAGGAGCTCAGTGAGTGGAGGCTCTGTTAATAGGGAAGCCATTAAGGCGATGTTTGTCTTTATCCAGCTCCTTTCTGATCATTGATATGTAATGTAATACAGCAAATAATTTATGGGTATATTATAAAATGTGTCTGTTTCCATGAGCGGTATAAAACCAATGTGAGGCGAAATAATTTATACTTTGTGTGTGGTGAGGTTTGAATCACTTAGCCAGCACCACAAAGAAAGCTATTGAGGTGAACAAGAATTAAACAAACTTTATGAAACCTAATTGAATCTTCTCTTGGAAATATGAATTATGGGAATAACACGTTTGTCTCTGTGTATAGATTTGAGGAGATAGTGAAGAAGTTCAAAGTTGAGTACCACGCTGGAGGAGCCACACAGAACTCTATAAAGATTGCTCAGGTCAGTCAGTCACACACAAACTCACTAACTTCCTGTTCTGTCACTACATCAGTGCTCTGTGAATTCTTACTGTAAATGTTGGCCACAGTGAGCAGAGTTAATCGACTGATGCTGATCAGAGCTGTTGTGACTGTCTGTAGTGGATGATCCAAGAACCCCATAATGTGGGCACGTTCTTTGGCTGCATTGGCAAAGACAAGTTTGGAGGGATCCTGAAGCAGAAGTCTGAGGAGGCCCACATCGATGCCCGTTACTACGAGCAAGATGAAGAGCCCACAGGGACATGTGCTGCTTGCATCACTGGAGATAACAGGTGGGTAATAATAATAATAATAATAATAATAGAAATAATAGGCACATGTTGATTCATTATAATCTCATCTGTCTATAACTCTTCATCTGTTTTTTTTACTTCCTCCTCTCAGGTCTCTGGTAGCTAACCTAGCTGCTGCTAACTGTTATAAGAAGGACAAGCATCTAGACCTGGAAGAAAACTGGAAGCTGGTGGAAAAAGCTAAAGTCTACTATATTGCTGTAAGTAGTAATTGGCAAACTAATATATGGTGTGTTATGCCATTTACTTCTAATATTTAGGTAAATTGATGTACAGTCACTTTCCCTTTGTACTGGGGTGTATAACCACCAGAGGACCCACAAGGGAATATCCGGACATAGTGGTGCAGTCAAGACCTTACCTCATGTGATTCATTTGAACCCATCAAGATATGAAAATCCGATCCGTCTTGACCCAATGTCACTGTTTGCTTCCAGGGTTTCTTCCTGACCGTCTCTTTGGAGTCCATCCTGAAAGTAGCGAAGAATGCGTCTGAAAACAACAAGCTGTTTTGCCTGAACCTCTCGGCGCCCTTCATCTGCCAGTTCTTCAAGGATAACCTCATGCAGGTTATGCCCTACGTTGATGTGTTGTTCGGCAATGAGACCGTAAGCCAGACTTTCACAGTACATTCTTCAGATGACTGCATGTAGGACTGGGCGATATGGAGAAAATCAAATATCACAAAATATTTGACCAGATACCTCAATATCGATACCGCAACGATATTGTAGTGTTGACTATTGGTGTTTTCACAAAATATTTACACAATGAGATTTTGGATAAATAATCATCAGTAATGTGGATATAATGAATAAGTGGGTAAAGACAAATAATAGTACATTTACAACAGTCAGTTCAGAAAATGACGTAACTTTACTGTAATGCAGCCTTTAAAACCAGGAAAAGACAACATTTATGCCATATTACGATATCCAAAATCTAAGACGATATCTAGTCTCATTTCACGATATCGATATAATATCGATATATTGCCCAGCTCTAGCTGCATGTGCTTGTGCAGTGCTTTGTGTCCACCAGATGTTGATGGTTGGCTCATATTTATCTCTAACACAATCTTATTTTTATTCTTCAGGAGGCAGTTGCATTTGCTGAAGCGCAAGACTTCGAGGTGAGTGTACTCACACTCGCTGACTGTCTCTTTTAGTATTTGCAAATGATTAGTGCTGCATTTTTCATGTATTTTGTGCATTATCAACTGGTTGTGTTAATGTTTATTTTGTATGTAGACCAAGGACATTAAGGAAATTGCAAAGAAAGCCCAGGCTTTGTCCAAAGTCAACACAAAGAGACAGAGGATTGTAGTGTTCACCCAAGGGAAGGATGATACTGCTATGGCCATGAGTAAGATTTTGTATTTTTCCTTATATTTCTCTCATTCTCTAAACCGCTCTTAGAAGTATACTGCAGACGTAACATTTCCTTCACGTGTCTGTTCAGGTGACAAGATCGAGACATTCCCTGTACTGAAGATTGACCCAGAGGATATTGTTGATACAAATGGTGCAGGTGATGCTTTCGTAGGAGGTAAGAGTGTCCTCTGTTTTCATTTGATACATTTCCAGGTTGTTTTTTGTCTGTCCTCTGTTTTCTGTGGGTTTCTCTTCAAGTTGTTTTCCCCTTTGTGTTGCAGGTTTCCTGTCTGAGCTGGTCCAGGAGAAACCACTGGATCAGTGTGTGAAGGCAGCACACTACGCTGCCAACGTCATCATCAGACGAGCAGGTTGCACCTTCCCAGAAAAACCTGACTTCAACTGAGGATTGCCGGACAAATTGTCCTTCAGCCTGAAACCTCATGCTCCATACAAGCTGCCATACACAACTGCGACCCATAATTTCCACTGTTTTCTACAAATACTACCCTCAATTATCATAGCCACATTTCTTTCTAATCAGCCACCCGTCCATGTTATTTTTCAATTCATCTGCAGATAATTTCCTTCCAGTTGTTAGGTGGGTGTCCCCCTGACATGTGTGCCTGTCTCTGTTCTCCACTTGGGACCCCAAGAGGATCATACAGCCAAGAGCCAATGGAGATTTGGCTATATATATACCTGTACATAGATGACCATAAAGGAATTATGATAACATCCCAGGAAGTGATAATGTTGCTTTACACAAAGGATCTAAATGGGAAGTCTCTTTTCATGGACAGTTGTTTTTGTTTCTAAATGTTTTTTGGCTCTGACACTGCCAACGTCTGGCTGCACAGATGCCCATCGGACTGCTGCAAGCTCTTGTGCTGACATCTCTAGAGTCTGTTGTTTCTTCGCCTTGGAGACAGAATCAAGCTAATTTTACAATGGGAGGACCCATTATACAAAAACAAAGGACTAATGCATAAATTATCATTGTCAATGGAGGATTTGGATACTGCACTGAAATGTGCAGTAGTAGTTTGTTTTAGACTTTTTTTAAAGATGAATTATTCCTGATTTATTAATTTTTATTTGTGTAGATTTAATTTAACCGGCCAGTTATGAAACCAAAGGTTTTTCTTTGAAGTGCACAATTTTTAAATGTGTCAAAGCCTCTGCCCACTTAGTCCTGTGATGACTGCTTTACTGTGTCAATTATATTCACAAGTTACCTTCAACATCAACATTGTGGAAGTTTGTTTTTCCTCGCGCTGTTTTTTGGGGCAGGTGCTTTTAGTAACGAGTGCCTTTTTATTCCTTTATCTGTAAATGTTACGAAGTTTGCAGAGGCCACAAGTGTTATGTGAACCTGCATTTGTTTTTACAGGCAACTATAGTGGCTTATAGGGGTGGCATCTTTAAAATGCATGTAAGGTAGAAAGATATTATGTTTGAATGGTCTCTACAATACAGTTGGTATGAAATCTGACTTTTCCTCCTGTTTATTTTTTTTTAAATGTTCATTCGGAGTGTATGTTGATCTCTTGCAGTATCAACATGTAACCCAACTTTAGCACTGTCCGCTTTGCTAAATCAGATGGAAATGTAATTTAAATGTACATTTTCAACATCAGATTTTTATATTTTTGTCAAGTGACAATTGGTACAACTGGCAAATGGGAGATACAAAAGAAATTGGGGAAACAAATCAAAAACATAAGCTAAATTAAGGCTCAGGTCACACTTGTGATATGGGGCCTAACATTTCAAACCCCTTGTATTAACCTGAGTTTGTAGTCTGTGCAACACTAAATACTTGAATACAATTATCCTGAATATAGATGCACTCTAAAAATGTCATGGTGAGCAAAATGTAAGTTTTCTGATATCTCCCAAGTGTTTTGAAACTATCTGTTCGTGTTGCCCCCCTCTGTTGAATAGGTGGTTAATTTTTTATGTTCAAAATCACCAAAAAGCCTTATTTGACAATTCCTGGTCTAAACTACACTCAAGTTGCCCATCTCACAAAAAATCACAAATAAAACTTAAAGCTATGATCTTTTTATTATTTTTTTCTTTTTTAAATCCTAAGAAATTATTTTTAATCATGGCCGGGTTAGTTCAGTTGGTAGAGCAGGCGCACATATAGAGGTTTACTCCTTGACATAGCAGCCGGGTGTTAGGCTCCGACCTGCGACCCTTTGCTGCATGTCATTCCCCCTCTCTTTCCCCTTTTGTGTCTTCTGTCCTGTGGAAATAAAGGCCTAAAAATGCCCCAAAAAATAATAATAAAAAAAAAAAATGAAATTATTTTTTATCAAAGACATTTCTTAGTAAGAGATCTACAGTATGTACCCAATTTAAGGTACAACAGTTTTCTTCAAGTCAACATTTGTGAATGAATTTTAGGCTTCTTAGCTCTCGCCCCTCATGTCCTACAGTAGATCTGGAAGGGCCAGGACCTACTCTGTGTCACTCATTGAAATCTGGTCATACACTTACAGTAGACACACATAGACAAAATCGCTCTTTCTTTAAAACATCACTAAGCCCTGAGGACACCCCATTCTTCAATTTGACATTTTAACTCTTACATGATGCAGTTGTGAAAAACAAAACCGAGTTTAATGATACAACAGTTAAAGAACATTTTTGTATATCTAAGATAGATTCAAAAGAAAAATTGAAGTAGTAAACAGGCATATTATCTATTGTACATTATTGGTGTTTCATCTCTCTTTTTTGTTTAAGCCTCTCCTCTTGTAACGTGATGTCCAGGGCTCTGAGCTGTTTTAGGAAGCCGTGATTGGGCAGGATGCAGCGGCGCTGTCGCACATGCTCAATAGCATCCACCACAGTTAAGCTGTGTTTCATCATCAGGTATGCCAAGACCAGAGTTGCTGACCTGCTCCGACCCATCACACAGTGCACCAGCACCTTGTCTAGAGACAAATTAAGTAAAGATAGATGGAATCATAGATAGAAACATAGTGAAGCATACAAGCCTCTTCAGAGAATTATCTCAGTTCAAAGATTTTACTTACTCTGTGGGTGACTGAGGGCCTCGTGGATGAACTGGGTTGCAGGGCAGAAGTACTGGGAGATGTTGAAGGTGGGTTTGTCATCAGCTTCTACACCGTAGTACTGGATGCCCACGTCAGTGTAGTAATCGGCACCAGTCAGCACATTATTCCACTTTCCCTCTGCTGAATTAAGGACATGTGTGATACCCAGATCCCTCAGGCCAGGCAGCTCCAGAGCCGTTTTCCTGTTTTCATGTTACACACAGACTCAGTATGAAGCTGTCATTAGAACCATAAAACCACCTCTTTGTGCATTTACTCACTCGTCCCCGATGTAGACACTGGGCCAGACCTGGTTGACATGTGCATACTGAGCCCCGGTGCCGGTCCAGAACAGCTGTTCCAGGTCTAATGTCCCCGGTGTGATGTAGTCACTGTCTGGGTCTACCTGCACCGCTGTGTAAGGGTTCCTGCTTCTGGACTTCACCACACAGGAGGACATAGCTCACTTCTGCTGCCAAGAAAACATACACACATCCCTGAACGTAATCAAAAACTAAAAGAAAAAAAATGTCTGCACATTGTTATATAAAAATTAAAGCCCTCTAAAATGTCCTCTTAAGGCAATATTTGTAACTCAGATTTAGATTATTAATGTATTAACTTTGAACTTTTTTTCCATGCCCATTTGCAAAGATATTTAGATCCTCCATGTTCTTAGTTTCAATCTACAGTACACTTCTGTTGTATGTGCTGCACATTCATGCTCCTTTTTCTATCTATTCTATCTGAACTAAAGCTGGTTGTGGTCACTTCAGGGATGTGATCTACTCACGATATTGGCTGTTTAAAATACACTGATGGCTTGTTCAATTTTTTCCTACTCTACAGTCTGATTGTCATAATGAAGTACTATCTTAAAAAACAATGACTTACCTCTTTCTTATAACTGTTTAAAGCTTTTAATCCGTTCCTGAGCAGGATCGCAGACCAGCACCTCAACTTTTTCTCAGTAAACGTGTGTGTGTGTGTGTGTGTGTGTGTGTGTGTGTGTGTGTGTGTGTGTGTGTGTGTGTGTGTGTGTGTGTGTGTGTATCAACAGAGACCTCCCTTTGCAGTACGCCTGAAGGCTAAAATCCAGATCTGGAATGGTAACTGCTCTCTCGGGCTCTGTGGTTAAGATGATATTTTTAGGCAGTTGGGCTGCAACACCTGACCTCAACAACGTGACACACACACACACACACACATACCCAGAGACCCTTTCTCACAGCCTTCATAATGGGATCTGAGTCCTCAACAATTAAACAATGCCAGATCAAAACTAGAAGTAGCATGTTGCTTTATTATCAACATAAGAATGTCACTTATGTGTGAACAGGTGTGGGGAGAGTTATTTCTGGAGACATAAAACTTAAAGCATTAAGTTGTTATATTCTACTGTTGAACGTTGGTTAGAGATAATATATGAGAGAGAGACTTCTTGTAACAGATGACACACACAGTTGACATTTCTGTGTGTCATATTGTATGTTGTTATTATAGAAAATGTGGATATAAACAAAACAGGTGCCTGACAAAGGTGAAAGGGCATGCTCTGTCATGATGTGTCAGCGCGCTCCTCTGTGATCTGTCGCTCAGCTCCAGCTGCTCCAGAAATCCAGAGTTGGGGCCAATGTCCCGGTTCAGACGTACAGCGATGATGGCCTCCGCTGACGACAGGCCCTGGCAGATCATCAGATGACCAGAGCGGCTGACACCCATGGCACAGTGCACAAACACCTTTCCTGGAAGATACATGGATAAGTACTGTATATACACTTTGACAAAATAATTTCTTTTACCAGAATTGTCAAAGTAGGAAAAGCACAGGTGTTACTAATTACGTTAAAGATGGCTCTGTTCTATTCAAGTGTCTTCAGTAAACTGTGACATTCATTTGAAATTGAAGCAGCTAAATGGAATTCAATCACCCTTAATTGTATTATTTACACCTGCGCTTTTCCTGCTTTTAAATTAAAAGAAAGGATTACATGGGTAGATGAGGGAGCAGAAATGATAAAAATTCTAATGCCTTTAGAATAAAGATTAGTTATCTAAAGGTGGAAGAGGAGGTGTTGGCTCTCTTTATTACCAATTATCTGTGCAGCTGAAAGCTCTAAATAGATAACATTCAACATAAAGTCATATGGTTATAAGTTAGTATACCCACAAATAAAGCAGGAACTGATTTAGTTCACATTATGAATTGGCTTGGGCTGTTGAAACACTTTTCTTAAGAGCACTGTCTATGAACTGTGCAGCAGGGTTGAAGAAAGGTCGGAGGTTGAACTCCGGACGGTGCAGCATTCAGTGTGTGAGTTGCACACGGAAACAAGGGTGTGGTTTTACCTCACGCCACAGACCTGCAGACACACACCACTAGAAACCTGATTCGTTCTAATATCTTTTCACAACATTTTAAGCTGCTGGTTGTGATTTTTCTACTCACTCATCTCCAATGCACAGGTTCGGCCAGACTTGATTGACAGGTGCCACTGGCTTCCTGTTGGTCCAAAGAATTTGCCTTAGCTCTGTCAGATATGTTATGTTCTCCTCCTGGGATTGTCCTCTGTAGCAACAAAGATTTGTGTGTGTCTGTGTGCATATGTTGATGTGTATGGCTTTGTGTGTGTCTGCGGGTGTCTTTACAGTGTTTGGGCCTGTTGTCGCCTCCTCCTCTCCCTCTCCAGGCCCATGTCGAGGCTGCGGAGCTGCAGCAGGAAGCCTGGGTTGGGACAGATGTCTCTGTGCGGCCTGACAGCAGCCACCGCCTGCGGCAGCCTCAGGCCCTCGACAATCATCAGGAAGGCCAGCACCAATGTTGCAGAGCGGCTCACGCCCATCAGACAGTGGACAAACACCCGTCCTGGGACAGGGACATTTGCTGTTACCTTCAGCACCAGATATGCAGCCAAATATGCACTTTATTTGGTAAACCTGTACAATCCAATACAACAGACCTGCCATTACATCTATCTTCACAAAGCTCATAATGTTCAGTTTGTGTTGATATTGTCGGAAATGTGTCAATTCAATTATATGTCTATTACTGAGATCATAGTGAAATGTGGTGTTGTATTGGACTTAATTATATTAAGAGGTGCTTCTTCTTTTTTGTCCTCTCTATTTACATACATGAGGGGGGCAGAGTATTAGAAACACCTCTCAGTATAAAGCAGTCCAGTACAACATCATCACGAAAGACTGAAATAATAAAATAAACATTATATGCATCATCAAATTAGACTTTATGGCAGAAGAGTTGTATTGGATTGCATTAGATTGTACCTAATACAATGGCCACTGAGATGTAAATCCAATCACACACATTCAGATGTCTGACTTGCCTCCTATGGCCAGTGCAGCTCCGATGTATCGTGCTGTCGGGTAAAAGAAAGGACTAAGGATGAACTCTATTGCATCATCAGCCTCCACCCCATAATACTCCACTGTCATGTCTCTGTAGAAACGTGGGCCAGTGTTGACGTAGAAACAGGGGCCGGCACCAGGGTTGGTGGGTCGGTGAGCAGCATTTACAATGTGAGTTATGCCCAGACTGTGGAGAGTGTCCTTGTCACGAGCCGCCACCCTGAAACACAATCATGCATTCACTTCTGTATAAATGTAGGATGTTAATGTAGACGTGTGTTTGTGTGCATTGTGTGTAAACCTACTCGTTTCCTATGTAAAGGTTAGGCCAGACTTGATTGACATGTCCTGTAGGTTTTCTGTCTGCCAGCAAGAACTCCTGCAGCTCTGAGACAGAAGGAGGCTCGTACGGTGGATCCCTGAGGGACATACTGGCAAACACACACAGGCAAAGAGCACATACAAGGCGTTTACTTTGTTAAATTACAAAGTTCCCCTGTCACTGCTGCCTTTCTTAACAACATTCTTCTCACAATCACAGACTGAGCAAACAAACGCACACTAACCTCTGTGAATGAACTTACCTCACTTTAAAACAAACTCTTCTCCTACCGTGCTTGCTCTTATTTCTCTGTAAAGACTTACACCCATATATGACTGTTTCTTTTAATAACTCTGTAATCATACACTTATTAGTGACAAAAAAAAGAATGTACAGTATCTATCAGCAGTTCAAGCACTTTGAAATCCATTTAAACCATTTTGACTACATGCCTGTAGCTTCATTCCTATGAACAATGTGGTATTATCCTTTGAACTTTAACATTGGCTCACTTGCCATTACTTTCCATGGCCACAGACTGTTGTGTAATACACTCTGTGCTAAAGGGGTCTCTATGTTGCAGAGTAACGCTCTGCTCCTTTAAGAAATATGATCAAGGCTGTGAGTAACATTCACCAGTGACGTGTTAACTTTTGGCTGCATTTGTTGTGTTTACATCATACTGAATTATTTAACATGAATTAAAAATGTAGGATATGCTCATTGCATTTTGTAACAAGGTATAAAGGATAAGAAAGTGTAAGTACAGCACTCTCTTTGCTCCTTTAGATGACTGTAAAGAACAAGAGTGACAGTTAACATGATGTCAGTTACAGGTTAAAAGAAATCTTCAAGCCACATTTCTTTTTTTATGAGTTTAAATTAATTGAAAACTCAATCAATGGAGTTATACATGTATAGGAATATTGGTTCCCACTATGTTTTATCATTAGTTTAAAATATATCCAATGTTTAGTTACTGTATTCATATACCCCCTCGGTTGTAATGAGTCCACATTGAAATCCATTTAGAAAGTTGAGATTATTCGCCTACCCAAATAATTCTTTTGTGAAAATGTAATTTTAATCAGTCTAATGCCAATAGATAATAAGATCTTGGTTAAATGAAAATAATTTTAAATGTTTGCTACCAGAGAAGACATGTCTTTGTTAATGCAAAATGATTTGGCTGAAACAAAAAAACTAAGTCTGGTCTAAGGGATTATTGAAGAATGACATGGTGCCTTATTAGGCAAACTGTTCAAAGTTATGTTTTGTCAAAAATGTGTAATGTGCATACATGTTTAAAATACATGTTTAAAAATATGGTTTACCACTCTCAATTTTATAGATATCCAGTCAAAACATTTCAAAAAGATATCATAAAATGTCTTTAATGGTTATTCACAACAAGTCATAAAGGTGCATTTAAAAAGCTTGTACACATGCCTGACGACAGGTTATAGTTGAATACATTTTTAATATGAAAAACAAACCTCAGCGAAATATGACAATTAGATATTTACAATATTTCACACAACACATGACCATTGCCAGAAGTTAAACTTGTACATGAAAAGTAGACCTTAGATCCGTAGAAATAAAAAGATGGACTTTAAATGTTCACCACCGTCAAACTCACACCTCTACTACATCATACACATTATTTATATAAATTGTCCACACTGATTAGAGTGGAGTGTAACACATGGAAAGAAAGAGAGATCTAATGTGATGATGGAGTTTAAAGGAGGTGAAAAAAGACAGAGAAGAATGTCAGAGAAGAGGACACAACCTCCGTTTGAGTGTCAGCTGTTCATCCAGCTTGAGGAGGAGAGACAGGAAGTTCCGGTTGGGATAAATGGCTCGTTTTTGGACGACACACCTCAGAGCGTCTCTCAGAGAAAGACGCTGTCGCAACATGAAGAAAGCCAGGACCAAAGTGGCCGATCGACTCACGCCCATGATGCAATGGACCAGCACTTTTCCTGTAGAGCAGGATGGAGAACGAGAAAGGAAATAGAGAAAATGTGAGACAGCTAAAATATAAAGGTTTGATGGGACAACGGGTGTCACATTCATGTACTGTACCATCTTTGCTCTTCAGGGCTTTATCTATGAAGTCAGCTGCAGGTTTGAAGTACTGACTGAGGTCAAAGTGGTCAGAATCCTCTGCTGGGATGCCAAAGTAAACGCTGGTGTTCCCATAAAAACTCTGGTCACCGATGCTGCCCTGCTTGGAGTGTGCTGCGTTCAGGACATGAGTGATGCCAAGCTTATGTAATTTCGTTCTACTCTGTGCCACAGCCCTGGAAAACACAGAAAAGAGACGAACAAAGGGAAGGCAAGATGCAGTTACACGGGTTCAATACTTTAACAAGCTAATAAAACTGATCAATTTATCTCTTGCAGTGCTCATGGAGGTCACTGCAATATATATACAAACACAAGACACTCACACATTTCCTATGTACAGGTTGGGCCAGACTTCATCCACTGGTGTGAGCTCCAGTGTGCAGGAATCCAAGATGATCTCTAGTTCTTTAATGAGCACTAGGTCCTGTAGCTGGTTGCTCCCCGACATTCTACCCGGACACAGAGTGCTCCTCCAACAGACTGTCTACGTCCACCGTCCCTTCAGCACCAGAGTGGGCAGCTCAGTGACTGACGACAGCAGGTGGCTGTTTGAATGCAGCATGCCTCCAAAATTAGTTCTCTGTGTTCAGTGAGTACTCTCCGACTGGATGTAGAGTTATTTAATGGTGTTGCTGTTGCATTGATTAGTCTGTTCACTGATGCCAAAGGTCCAGCGGGAAAAGACAGGGAACTTTCTCTGTCCCCACTGAGGTCACATCAGGAGAGGACAAGGGAGGGGAGAGGTGGACACAGTTGAACTGTTTAGTGTATACATACAGTAAGTGGTACAAACGGAGACAGGCTTGCATGGTGAATGAGGACATTGACTTCTGCAGACTAAGGGACGACAATCCTATTGATTTACTACGTAGGGTTGCTCCTTTCTTTGTTTTATTTTGGCTCATTCAACCCTTCATCCTTCAGTTTTCGGTCCAGGGCTATAAGTTGTCGCAGGAAGCCTCTGTTTGGGAAAATCCAGCGTTTCTGTTGCACGCAGCGTATAGAAGACAGAAGACTTAGGTGGTGATGAATCATCAAGTAGACCAGGACCAACGCAGCTGAGCGACTCACACCCACAGCACAGTGCACAAACACCTTTCCTTGACATCATTAAAGACACAAACAAAGACACTGAAAATACAGGTAACCCCACAGTAACTGTTTCTATGTAGTGTCACCTCTGAAAACATGTTGTGGCAGCGTATGATACCTCCTGATGCCAAAGCCAGGTGGATGAACTCAGCAGCAGGGTAGAAATAAGGTGAAAGGTCAAATGTTGGCAGGTCGTTGGCCGGGACGCCGTAGTATTTCACCGTGGTTCCATAAAAATCATCACTGCCCTTACAGCACAGTTTACCATGTGCTGCGTTCAGCACATGAGTAATGCCCAGCTGCCAGAGCCCAAGCTTGTCATGAGACATAAACCTGACACAGATACAACATTTGATGCACAATTTGGACACATATAGGTGAACTTAAATAAAGCGCAGGATACTCACATGTCCCCCAGATACAGGTCTGGCCACACCTCATCTCCGTGGCGACAGGAGCGTGGAGCTGAATGTAAAAGCTCCTCCAGCTCCTGGAGAGACGGGACCTCCCACGTCCTCTTTGAATCCTTTGTCGCACATGTGGACTCTTCCTCCTCTTCTGGGTTTGTGGCGCTGATGTTTCTCTGTTCAGAGTCTCCACATCTAACCTCAGAGATTGGTTTAATATCTGTCATTTCTAAGTTTATAGGGTGTAAAACTACTCTGTTATGCCCCTGCTGTCTGTTGCCTTTGCTTTGGTTACTGCAGCCTCTGACTGTCATAAACAGGTGGTCCAGTTTGGCACTGACTCTCAGCCAAACTTTCACTTATGGAAATGTGTTTATAATAAAATTGCTGTTTTTGGAAACCACTGCTTCTGCTTGTGCTTGTCCGTGAGCGGTCAAATTCAAACCAAATAGTCCATGAAATCTACTTTTTATTTTTTATCTAGAGAAACATAACGTGTAAACAGACCCTAGTTTTACCTAAAGGTGGCCAGCAGATGTCAGTGTGGGTTTTACTAGCAGCCCTGCATGAGCCCAACAGTTCTTCTTTACTGGTGTTGTTGACTGTTGTCTCTTCCTGTTTGGTGTTGCCTAGTTGTCAGAAGCATGTTGGCCATGGAATTCTCTAAACAGACAGCTCATCTACACCCATATCTACACCCTCTGCCAGCACAGTGACTGTAGATTTATGGTAAGAGAGGCAACTGCTGTTTAATATAACCTTTTAAAGAAAGTTTGAAACTACTAAATGTACTTCCTATGACTTGTTGGTTCTCATACAAAGTTGAAGGGTATTCTACTGTTTTGTCCATGTGAAGAAAATAATGTTTAAACTTTTCCATACCATCATAAAGATGTGATCGAATCGCTCAGAGAGTCGATCTCATGCTGAAATGTATCAGTCTGGCGTTGCTTTTTGGTCCTGTGATAAACAGACTATGACCCCTTTGTCAAATTGTGTCTCTCTCTCTCACACACACACACACACACACACACACACACACACACACACACACACACACACACACACACACACACACACAGAAGGGCTTTTTCTCTCACAGCTGTGTCACTGCTCACTGTGACTCACTGTAAACCAGCCAAACAAGCTGACATGGCACTTATGAATCCCCAAGAAAAGACATGGGCAGAGAAGCTGCAGGATGTTGCCAATAAAATCTAGAGGCCAGTTAAAAATAACTTGTTTCTTTCTGAGGGAACGGAGCAGCAACTACCCAGGTAAATTGCTTTAGGTTTCAGACATGTGCCTATATTAATCATCAGCCAATTAGCTGGATTTGTCCTGTATGGGCACCTTACTCACTCGCAGTTACTCACCATATGATCTGCATTATTGATGGTAGGCCTATACAACAAACTTCAGTTGGTGTGATGATTATTGGGAGGTTGTTGACTAAATCTAATTTCCTGCTATTTTTGAAACAGTATATGCTATCAATGCGATGTCATATCAGCTGTGACTGTCCATTTAAGGGTTTTACTCTTAGAAAAAAATGAGTAATGAATGACAAGAGAAAACCTTTATCGATCAAAAGCCCAAACACTGTGACATCGCGCTAACACAAAAATCACTTCCGAGTAGGCAGTTGATTTAAATTGCGGAGATATGAGAAATCGGCAAGCTTGTTTGTTTCTGTTGTCATTTTCAGCCATAACTGTAACGTTTAGAGTTGACTAAACACGATGGTCCGACCTATCGGGTCTTTCTGCTGTTCATATTTTCTGGCTTGCTTTCATCACGTCCAAGAACAACCAAATTAATCTGTCGTTACGAACAACAACTCACCACCGCTCGGACTAGCTAACTGCTGGTTTGGGTGGTGTTTTTTCTTTAGTCTGTGGCCCAATAGGTACATTAGGTATCCCACCTAATGTTAGTGTTGAAACGTGAAACATCAAACGTGCATTTTAGATGAATGAGATGCGAGATCCAGCTGTTCCCCGTTTATTTTGCCCAGCGCCGTGAGGGACGGCAAGTTTTTCCTAGGATGGCGAAGGCATGGGGGCGGCATGACCCGCCCTACTCCACCTCTGATTGGCCAGTAGGCCTACTTGTTGACTTTGTTTGTTTGGTTGGTCAGGTTTAGGGTTTAGGCACCTAGTAGGTTAGGGTCAGAGCCATGTCTTTCTCTATCACTCTGGTTAGGGTTAGAAACTGTCAGGGTAAGCCAATCAGAAGCAGAGTAAGGCGGGACATGCCATTTTCAGCTGATATTTTTGGTCTTGTATAACAATATGGACAATATTTTAAATAGAGCTTAAACAGTTCAATCGATTGATTTCAATTTTAATCTGTCATTTATTTTTGATTTGATGGTTCCAGCTTTTGAAATATAAATATGAGGCTGCAACTAACTATCGATTAGTCTGCTCGTTCATTCATCAATTAATCAGTTTACTATAATGTAACTTAAGACAAAAAAAGGCAGCAAAATCTCACATTGGAAAAGCTGAAACCATCAGTTTACATTTTTGCTCAAATAAATGGTTTCGTCGATGATCCATCTACAGCTTAATCGACTAATCGTTTAATCTCTAGTGAGGATTAGTGGCTTTTCTTGTTTTTACATTACAGTAAACTGAATATTTTAAGGGTTTTGGACTGTTTTCATAATATTCTGACGTTTTACAGACCAGACGGATAATCAATTAATATAGAAAATAATCATTAGTGGCAGCCCTTAAATTGACGTAGTTCCCAGATCCGGTAAGTATCACAGAGCAGACTTACTTATTCTATAATTCTGCTCACTCAATTATTGTAACTGTCTAAGTACTAACCAGCTATACAAAATACTGGCTCCCTTTATGTAGGAGCATTTATAGATATCTTATCATAGTAGTCATCCTTTATAAACCTAGTGCTGTCTCATTTATTGCTGATAACTGAAAGCTGCTTACTTGGGTAATTTAAAGTCTGTGTTTTAATAGTCGTGTTGGTTTAGCCTTACAGACCTTTGGAGCAGTCAGGACGACAGGGCGAGCAGCCATGTAGTGAGCTTATCAGAGGGTCAAAGGGCCAAAACTAGGAAAAGAGAAAGCAAAGAAGAGTGTTCATCAATACCTGAGTCTGTCTGTGGGAGAGGATCGTACTTACTCTGCTTGTTTTGTGGATGGTTAGTGACTCACTTTTTTGTTTTTGTTTTAATATGAAATGACACCTATGGAACAGAGAGGATGTTCACGCTCAAGTCAGTTTGAATTCCTGTTTGTTTGGTTTGAGACATACTGGATACTTTGTGGATCGGGGTGTCAGTGAATACTTTAACTGTAAGCCACTGCTCTGCTGTACAGTCACAGACCACACAGATGATGTAATAGCCCTAAGTAGCCGGTAGTGTGTAGTGCTGGGTCACGTTGAATAAGCGCACAAAGAAGCTTCCCCACAGCAGCCTTCACAGTATGTATTACTGTGTTATAGTGTTATTGTTTGTCTTTTCTTAAACAAAAGTGCATTTTGTTTGTGGTTTCAGCTTCTAAAATGTGATGATTTGCTTCATGTCTCTTTATAACATTTAGGATGGAAACTAACAACTATTTTCATTATTAATTAATTATTTAGTTAATAAAATGTCAGAAAATTGTGAAAAATGTCAGTCAGTAATTCCAAGCACCCAAGGGGATGTCTTCAAATTACATATTTTCTCCAACCAACAGTCCAAAACCCAAAGATAATCAGTTTCGACGTGACATAAAAGAGAAAATCCTCACATTAGCTTGAACAATAAATTGCTTGGAGTTTTTGCTTGAAACATTTGTACGTGATCAAATTTGTAATTTGATTTATTGATTATCAAAACACTTCCTGATAAATGTCCTGACGATTGATTAATTTTTTCCGCTATAATATTGTAGATTTTATAGCTTTTGATTTAAGTTGAATGAAGACATCAGTTTGTCTCTGGCTAATTTTGATGTGCATTTTGACTAAATGATTATTACGTAGTTGAAAAAATAAGGTGAAGTGTGAGGATTTGCTCTGCTTTTCTCTGTTTTATATCACTGTAAACTCATGTCTTAATAAAACAAGACATTTGAAGATATCACCTGGACTCTGAAAAAATGTGATGGGCATTTGTTGCTATTTTCTGACATTTAATAGACCAAACAACTAATTAATTCATTGAGAGAATAATCTGCAGATTAATCAATAATTGTTAGTCACAGCCCTGGCTTATATACAGTTAGACAATGGGTTGTCCTCAATAGTACGCACATTGAATAGTAATGACAATGGGTGAGTTTTGAATTCAAACAACAGGGCTGACAGTGACAAAGACAGGAATGAAATCAAGAAGTGAAAACACAGTGGAGAAAGAAGTGGTAATTAACACTGTACATGTCTGTATCTGCAGTAGCATGGCACCGCCAGGGGACAGTGTGAGTGCCTGGAGCTGTAAGCAGGTGGCCCAGTGGCTGCAGGAAGAAGGCTTCGGGGAGTATGTGGAGTTATTGTGTGCCCAGCACCGCCTGGATGGCCCCAGCCTGCTGGCTCTGACTGAGGCTGACCTGCGCGGGCCTCCACTGGGCCTCACCGTGTTGGGAGACATCAAGAGGCTGACCATAGCCCTTTGCCGGCTCCAGAGACAGAACCAGGCCCAGCTGGAGGTGCAGGGTCTCCTGCCTACACACCGTCTCCCTGCTGGGCTGTCGGTGGGCGCCGCAGGGAAGGAGTGGAGCTGTGATGAGGCTGACAGGAGTTATAACGGAGGGGATGGCTTGTGTAACGGGACTGAGCTGAGGTTGAGGAATGGTCACAGATCTGGATACGGTTCAGGAGCTGCAGTGTGTCATACACACTCCAATGGGAGGTATAGGCAGCACCTGGCAGGCAGATTGGACCCAGAGGTGTGGAAGACAATCATCAGTTCCATATATGTCTTTTTTGTGTTTGGATTCACATCTTTTGTCATGGTCATCGTACATGAGCGTGTCCCGGACATGAGGACGTACCCACCACTGCCGGACATATTTCTGGACAGGTATAAGTGCATGTATCCAGTGCATGTTGAGCATACTCCAAAGTTCATGTACACATTCTCTCGCACTCCTATCTAATCTGCACACTAATACACATGTTTTTGTACTCTGGCAGTGTTCCCAGAATCCCCTGGGCTTTTGCAATGGCTGAGGCCTGTGGCCTCATCCTGTGTTACATGTTTCTGTTGATCCTGCTCCTCCACAAACACAGGTACTGTAGTCCATCATTCCAGCTATTCCCATCACTAATACACTGTGTTATAATAATATGTGCAAGAAGACCACATCACCGCTAAAACGCAAGGTGTCTGGCATGCAAATATAATTTTGGGCAAGGAATAAATTCCTTGAATGTTCTTCTCTATTTCAGGTCCATTCTCTTCAGACGACTGTGTTCTTTGATGGGAACTGTGTTTTTGCTTCGTTGTTGTACCATGTTTGTCACCTCGCTCTCTGTGCCTGGGCAGCACCTGAAGTGTGCCAGTAAGGTGGGAAGCACTCATGAGATTATGTGCAGATTAGATAAAGTTTGCCATTTTCAACTGTGGAGTGGCCATTCATTCTTGATGCTATTGGCAGTGTTACAGTTTATTCTTGACTCAGCATTCCCACTGTGATTTGTGTGATTCACAGCATGACAGCACGATAACTGATGTCTTTTCTTCCTCAGACATACGGGGATTCCTGGGGAAAGTTACAGAGGGCGCTACTGATCTGGAGTGGATTTGGGATGACTCTGACAGGCGTCCAAACGTGTGGAGACTACATGTTCAGTGGGCACACTGTTGTTATCACATTGCTCAACTTCTTTGTAACTGAATGTGAGTGTGAGTACTTTTTTGGTTTTTCCTCAATTACAGTATGATTTTAGAGTATGTGTGACCTTTTGTTAGGTGACTACCTCATGAAGCTCATTGAGAGAACACCAAGGGTTTGCAGAGTTATCAAAAAAAGCAAAGGGTGGCTACTTTGAAGAATCTAAAATATAAGACATGTTTTCAGTTATTTCACACTTTTTTGTTAAGTACATCATTCCATATGTGTTCATTCATAGTTTTGATGCCTTCAGTGAGAATCTACAATGTAAATAGTTATGAAAATAAAGAAACACATTGAATGAGGTGTGTCCAAACGTTTGGCCTGTACAGTGTGTGTATATATATATATATATATATATATATATGCCTTTCCATGGGCAGCTCCCTCACTCTGACATCTCTCCATTAGTGCATGTATAGGTACTGAGCATGTGTGTAATTCAGGCCTGTGTGTAATGTGTATGATAACAACAGAGTGAAAACATTGTAATTTCCCCTTGCGGGATAATAAAGTATACATTATTATCATTATTATTATTATTATTTTCCTTATTGTCAACAAATCCCTTGAAGAGAAAACACAAAAAACAGTAACGTTTTGTCCATCTCTCAATACTTTCTGAAGCCAAGCCAATTGGTTCCTATTAAAGAAATCCTTGTAAGTAATTCACAGGACAGATAGAAAAATTGCCGAGGTCCACCATGTTATTCCCAGAGTCCGGACCTGTTAGAGGCCAGTGCTTTTAATCGTTTTTAATCCACGTACAACAACTACGTGGATTAAAAACAATATTGCATTTACACTTGTGTTTAATGTGATAACAAAGCATCCCTGACTTCCTGGTTGTGGTTTGTCTGATTGACTCACATTTTAGGTGCATTTACTCCTGTACTGTTATGTGGTCTAGCACTAACCAATTGCAATCCAATCACCTAAAACACATTTTAATGCCCGGTGTAGAGGGGACCAGTGTGGCTCACTGATGTGTTTTTAATTGTTCTTTGGCAACATAAGAGCTCCCTGGCACAGAGGAATAAACTGTATCAAGCTTTGGATATGATGCTCACTGTAATCTTTAGTGAGTCAATTTGTTGGGGACTACTTTCAGCCATGGATTCATTAATTTGCTGTGCAAAACAGAAGGAATGTGTAGATGAGATTTATTCAACATAAATTACAGTGCTGGTGTACAGCTTCCATGTTGCTAGTTGGATCAATTCACTGTTTGTTTTGATCTTTTCAGGGGATTTGTTGACGATAAGAAAAATATATAATATATATCACTATATTTATCCTTTAATGTTTCCTTTGAACTGCAGACACTCCACGAACCTGGAATCTGATTCACACCATCTCCTGGGTGTTGAACCTGTTTGGGATTTTCTTCATCCTGGCGGCTCACGAGCACTACTCCATCGACGTCTTCATCGCCTTCTACATCACTACCCGCCTCTTCCTCTACTACCACACGTTAGCCAACACCCGTGCCTACCAGCAGAGCAGGAGGGCGCGCATTTGGTTCCCCATGTTCTCTTTCTTTGAGTGCAATGTCAACGGACCTGTCCCCAACCAGTATCACTGGCCCTTCAACAAACCAGCCTTCATGAAAACTCTGATTGGATAGAGTAGCCTTTTACAGATCAGAAGCTGCAATTTGCATGGCCTCTAATCTTAAAACCTGAATGAGAAACTTTTTACTTGATATGCTGCTTTTTATCTTCGGATGGTTATAAGTGTATTATGTATTATGTATTATTAGAATTCCCCCCGCCCCCCTATTTGTATAAATGGATGTTTTTTTATTTTGGCAACTAATCTTATGTTTAAAGGAATAGTTTGACATTTTGGGATATATGCTTATTTGTGTTCTTGCTGAAAGTTTGATGTGAAGATACAGTACCACTCTCAGAGTGGTACTGTATCTTCTAATCTCAGAGTTAGATGAGAAAGCGAATACGTTTATTTCCCAAAATATTAAACTATTATTTTTTAAATCAGGCCTCTGCAGGTACGTATATTTTCATGGAGATTTATTTGCCTTTGGTTAATCACTTTTATCGTTTATGTTCCTCTTTGGAGATGTTTATGGTTCACGTGTGGTTTGGGTTGTTAGTCTCACTCAACATCTACAGTAAAAAACTGATCACACAGCTGTAGTGCAGGTTGGTACTGTAGTTTTGGGTTTTTGGGAGTCGTTGTGGTGACAGTTTACATTTTGTTTTACTGCAAAGAGATTTGACACGTTTGGTGACTACTGCCAAAGGAGCATTTGTTTCTTTTGATGTGCAACGGGAAAAAACAATTCCTCTTCTCCTCAAAAAGAGCTCTGTTTCAGTCACTGTTTTGTTTTTCGTTTACACTTTATAAATTGAACTCTACATAGTGTCGTATGAATAGTGTAGCTTTTTTTTTTACATTTACACTTAAACTCAACCAAAAATCTGAACATGTATTGCATTGTTCAATTTTGCCAATCGGTCCTTAGTATAATTCTCTCGTTATCCTAATTTGATACTGTGTTCTGTTTTTGTTGTTGTTGTTTTTTTAAAGATTGTTAATTATGTAATGAGTATAGAAATGTATGGAGATGGATTTTGTTGAAGTTTTATTGTTCAGAGTTTTCCTCTGTTGCACAGTGCAATGACTTGCTGTTTGGATTACAAAGTTTCAAAAGTATATTGTTTACTATGCCATGGTTGATCCAAACTATATCTTTATAATAATTGTTTACAATGTGCAGCTTTATTTACAATGCAAGTAATTTATCTTTAATAATGAGTTTAGTAATTAACTAATAATCTTAATCTTCCTCTGCCTTTTGGCTCAGAAATAAAAGTTTACAGATAAGGTTAACCGTTTTTATAAACTTCCTTGGCTGCTTTTTAACTAATGGGTTTGCTTTTTGCATTTGTTGAATAAAATCAATTATACATATTATTAGAAATCCAGATTTCTTGTGAGTTTTTAAAAACAACATGCGGTATCTGTCATGGGTAAAATGTCATGATTCACTGAGGTGTGCCTTTAATATCAACATACCTGCTTCTCTTCCCCACCTTAGAACAAATATCTGATAAAACATTTATTTGTCATATCACTATTCAAATATTATCCATAAAGATATGCAAGGGTGTACACCTTAATATAAAGCCTCCGTTAGAGAGTACTCACACAGACCAGCTTCCTGTTGACTGGCTTACTTCACATCTGAGGATGGTACGTATTTGTTCAATTAGAGAAGCCATGAACATGTAGAGCTTAGGAATAAAAATGTCTGTCTTTTATTTGTAAAGTCAGGTCTTCAATTGTAGTTTTACTTTTTTATTATTATAAGATATGACACACAAGGTATGGATGGATATATTGGACTTAAAGACGAAATTGCATATTGTACCTTATATTTTATGGCTAAACTTTAAGTAATATTGGAGTGCATAGTTTAGGTTTACGGTCACCTTCAAATTCCTGCAGGATTCAAGTTTAGTCCCTCTGCACCATTTATTATATTATTATTAATAGTATTATTGTTTATAGTAGTAGGAGTTTTAGTGGTGGTGGTAAAAGATAATTCAGCAAGTAAAATCAACAACAAAAGTGGTTTAGTAAATAATGTTACTGGTGATTCCTTCACATAATGATTAAGATTATTACACAAATGTAAATACTGCAGAAAAGGTGCAAACACTTTTAAGTGGTTTAAAGACAAGTTAGTCTTGTTGCACACAAATGTCTTTTGCATTTAAATGTATTCAAATGCCCTTTTGTATAGAACTGAATGATTTGGAATGACGACAAATCACTTAAACATGCAAATAGCTACAAAGCTAGCAAATGCCTACTGATACTAACGGTAAAACATGTTTTCCTTTTAGCATTTTTAGTCTGTGTCACATAAAATAATTGGTTTGTCTGACCAGTATGAGACAAAATAGGCATGAATAAAAGCCAGACATTTCCTTTCCATGTTTAGGAGATCTTAAAAGGATGATAAATAAGTGTGTAAATACACTGCAGAGACTATAAAACATGCACCATGTTTACAGATGTCTTTTCTTTACTCTTTTAGGCTTCCCTCCATGTATTTCTTTGTCTGCTGGGACTGGTTGTCCTGTGTCACTCTGAAAGCTTCTTCCAAAAGTTAGAGCTCAAAGATCCAAAAAACCCTCCAAAGGGTGAGTTGACATGATAACATTTGGAAGAGACAGAATATAACAGTTTGGCAGCAACGTATCTCTGCTATGTTGGAAGGAAGGTGGACAAACTAGCATGTAGTCCTTCTTCATCTATGTCTTCATTATGAGTGGAATGCATCATTTAGCTGTTTGTGTGTTTACCTGGTGTACCTGCTGACTCAAAATCACACCTATGCACACATCGATACACTCACACAATCACTGCCACAAATTTATCAGAGCTTGATAAGTGGCTCAACAGCTCCTCTGAACTGTGGTTTTATTTCTTTGCATGTAGGGTGTGTGGATAAGGATGGAAAGCAGCACGATTTTGGCTCTAAATGGGACAGAGACTGCATGGCGTGCTCTTGTACGAGCGAGGGCTTGAGCTGCAGTAGCAAGTATGGTTTTCATGCTTTGATTTGTTACATTACACCTTCTACATTACATCTACATTACATTTTCCAGCAACTCTCTAAATAACTGCATGAGAAGTATTGGGGCAGGGAGGGGCTTAACCTTATGTCCAACATGTCTACTATAATTAAAGAAACACTTGGCATAAATGATAACAAATAAAAGATGTATGTGTATTCTGTGTTTCACCAAACTGATATATTGGTCCTATAGCTACTAGTTGATTGTGAAAGCTCTGATACAGAGACAGGAATATTGTCCTCGGCATAGTGCATCATGCATGACCCATCTCTTGCACCCACCCCCCTCATCTTTAATAATGTGTGTATAGTCCCTCATTTGTTCAAAGACATGTTCTGAATATTTAAATTATTAAATTATTCTTTTTTTTTATCTTTTAGGATGCCTGATGCAAACACAGTAGACGTTTCTGAGGACTGTGAGTTGGTTGTTGATAAGGACGCCTGCTCTGCCAAGGTGGTGATGAAGTCAGACAAGACAAAGGAGTGTAACCCTATCTGAACACACTACAAAAGTGACCTGTACACATTAGGGGCAACTGAAGTCCAAGGTTATAGGGTCTTTAATCTTGTTTGTATTTTATCAACTAGTTTGTGTGCATACAATAAATTACCAATAAACACAGACTAATCAACATTTGTCTTGCTTTTCATGTTTTAAATGTCACTGACAAGATTAAACCTAAAAAAATCCCACTCCAGCTCTGTTTCTTCTTGCCTGCTTTATGTCTCTATAACAGCACTTACAGTTGGTCATTTTCAGCATGTAATTGAATAAATCACTGTGTGACAGCAGAGCTCAGTGCTCAGAAGGGGAAGTCAACTTGGCTGAGCCAATATAAAACAATCAATAGACAAATCACTGAAGTTTCATCTTTACTGGAAATGTGTAAAATAAGAGAACATTGAAATAGGCAGTCAGCTTTTTAATCCTTTTTCAACAAAATGCATAAAAAATATTGTGCAAATCAATGAAGCTTTTCCAGCACCTTACAAGTGTGGTAACTTACATACTGTATATACTGACTATTTCACTTCATCACATTAAATCAGATGTCATTGTAGGCCTACTATGAAAAACCACAATCATGACAAATTACTGTACAGTATTACTGCCTACTGTTTATTGATGTTGATTCATCTAATTTGATCATTATGAGTCAATAAAAATAAGATGATCGAATGTAAGTATTTTTTATTTACTGTATATTTTGAAATTATATTTAATTACATTGCCTATGAATTTATGATGGCCTACATCAGAATGTGAGTAGTAGACTATCCTAAAACATAAAAACAAAATCCCGTAGGCACACCTAAAAATGTTATTCTGCTAGCTACTATCCACATCCAACTGGAACCAAAACACCCACGGTATGGTTGAGTGAGTGATAGCGCAGACAGGGAGAAAAAGAATGAGGAGTCTGTAGTTCACATTTATATTGGTATTCTCATCTGTAAAGTGAAGTGACCTCAGTAAGCCTTTAACTGGCTATGCATTGGTTTAACCACAGACGGTTTATAACATGGATGTATCGAGATCAATATAATACACCCATGATCGAGATGTATGTAGGCCTATGCTTTAGTTTAGAACAACGACTGTGAATACAGTCTATGGTTTAGAAGCGAGACAGCCCAACGGGTAATTCCCTGTATTTGGTCACGTGGGTTTCGCAACTGCTCCACTGAAGTAAACTGGATCCATGTGTAATGTTACGACCCAAAAATGGCATTTATTAAAGACGGATAAATCAGGAGAAAATTAACTTTTTTCGAGACTTGTTTTTGTCTCAGCAACAAATTCTCGCAAGCTCTATAGAGCATCTTTGGTCAACGTTTGTTACATCTTCAGTTGCTGGATGGATGTATAATAAGTAGTTATTATTATACATGGAACGAACGAACATACCGTTAACATTATTAGCTATGTCATTTAAAGGTAATGTTCATTGTCACTGTCATATCCACTTAGTTCAGATATATAGGCTAAGCAAGCTGCTATATTAATATTTAGCCTACTTATTCCAGCACCATTGCATTGCCCGTTAGTATTAGTGTTTACAATCCTCAGAGAGCAGTTTGTTTACATGCGTGTGTGTATGGCCAGCACCTGTACGAACTCTGAAAAAAGTAGCCTACAAAACTGTTCTCGGTTGAAACATTATTTTGGGGGGAACAAAGTTACATTTGTTGATCACTTTAACAAGATACATTTTACAGCACATTTAACATGCAGATGTTGAGCAGAGCACAGAAGATACATGAACATCCGGCCATTTCGGATGTGTAGTTTCTGAAAGGAATTCACTCTTATGGTAATTAAATTGCAACACAGAGGAGCCTTAGCTAGACTAAGTTTGTAACAGCAAAGGGAATTTAGCATAACATCCCTTAAGTCTTTAAGGAGTAATTTGATTTATTTCCTCACTCAGTTTAAAACCTGAGGGGGAAATAACTAATGGGAAAAAACGAGCCCCCATCGATGTATGGGTAAGGTGGAGAGCAGTTGTTGGGACGTTTAAAACGTTACAGTAATTTACTAATCAGATTACAGATGTCTTTTAGTTAACAATTAAAACTATCTTCGAGGAACTAAGATGGCCAATCAAGCATTAAGGTAAAGAGTCTTGAACTGTAATTAGTAACATAGTTTATTAAGAAATGACCAAAAATCATGGGTACATTTTTAAGATGCTTGAGCTTAGCTAATACAACATAACTACAAAGTCAGCAATAACACGTGGGCATTTGTCTTGAGGAGCGCATCTTTGAAATACAGCCAGTCAAGGAACGATCTTGAATCGAGGGGACGTTTACTCAGCATCATAGTCGTGTTGTTCGCGATATGAAGAGCGGTCACCATATGTAGGCTGACTCCTATTGTCTCTGTATCCGCCACCCCCACTCCTGTACTGGCTGCCGCCGCCGCCGCCGCCGCCTCCGCCACCAAACCTCCCCTCATTACTGAAGCTTCTGTCGCCGTAGCTTCTGTCACTCCTATCTCCGTAACTCCTGTCACCGTAACTTCTGTCTCCGTAGTATCCTCCGCCTCCTCTCCCACGCCCGCCAAATCCACCTCGTCCTCTTGGGCCCGATCCTCCGCCTCCCCTGGATCGTCCACCACCCTTTCCTGCTTCATCCACCCGAATCGGCCGACCATCCAGAGTCTTTCCGTTCATTCCTTCCAGTGCATCTTTAGCATCTTCTGGATTGGCGTATTTCACAAAGCCAAAACCGCGAGATTTCCCCGAGTCTCTGTCCATGATCACATCTACTTTTTCGATGGTTCCATATTTGCCGAAGGCCGCGGCCAGAGATTCCTCGTTGGTATCAAAACTCAGTCCTCCGACGAACAATTTACCCTCGTCAGACATCTTTAGTGTAGCTTTCACTAACAGGAGTGAAGTAGCTGATGGCGAGCCGGTCGACTGAGAGAGAGAGAGAGAGGGGCGGGGAGGAGAGCTGCGCTTCTTCTTTGTGTTTTTTTGGCGGATTGCAAAACCAACTTTAGGTGGAGCTTTGACAGGAACGCTTCACTTCCGCATTGTGTTTTGCCATCGCTTCTAGGTCGGAAGTGACGTTCACCCAATGATGGTCCTTGTCCCAGAATGCAATGCATCACAAATTGCACGCGCGAACTAAAGAAATTGCGCAATTTAAACCCCACTGTCCCATAAAGTAGGCTATGTGCACGGGCACGGCAACTATTAAAACACACTGGTTGATATTTGGTGTGCCATTTTCAACTGTGGAGTAGGGTTATAGATCTGGCAATGCAAGACTACAGCGCGTTCTGTTAATACATCCATACCAGAGTGATAGAGAAATATCTCTATGGCTCTGATCCATGCAGGGGCGTCGGACTGGGGGGAAAAAGGGGACTGAGTAGCCTACCCAGGGCCCTCATGTGAGGAGGGCCCAAAAAAATGTTAGAATTAATAGCTGTGGATGAGGGAGGGGCCCATAGAAAATCACTTTCTACAGGGCCCAGAATTTTGAGCTACGCCCCTGGATCCATGACAGATAACTGATAACTTTTTTACCTCGGACGTATGGTGATTCCTGGGGAAAAAGAGAATTGATCTGGAGTGGATTGGGGATGACTGACAGGCGTCTATACACATTTGCTCAACTTTTTTAGTGACTGAATGTAAGTGTTAATATTTTTTTTGTTTTTCTTCAACTACAGTATGACTTTAGAATATGTGTGACCTTTAAGGATAAAGCCGGTGGTTTCCTATATTTTCCTCATTGTCAACAAATACCATAAAGAGATAAACATAATAATAATAAAGCTCTCATACAAAGACAGGATTGTTGTCTATATGGCAAAGTGCAAAGGAAAATTAAATATATAAATTTGAAGTGAGAAAAAAAAAACAATAAACGACAAAAGAAAGACTCCCCTACTTTTAGCCAATTCATAATTTCAATACACACCTCCGGCCCCTTTTCGGAAGACTGTTTTTCTATTTTTCTTTTCATCTTGACAATCTTTTTTTTTGTCTGATGCAAACACAGTAGACGTTTCTGAGGACTGAGTTGGTTGTTGATAAGGACGCCTGCTCTGCCAAGGTGGTGATGAAGTCACACAAGACAAACACTTACAGCAGGTGTCATTTTTAGCATTGTAATTGAACAAATTCACCACTGTGTGACAGCAGAGCTCAGTGCTCAGAAGGTCTTTGGCACCCAGAAGGCTCTAACTGCCCAATAATAGGGGTTCTTCCCTCCCTGTTTGTCTCTGACAGAAAACATTCTGGTGGTTGTGATGTTCAGCTCCTTCTCCAACTCACATATTTGTGGTTTCACACCTGTTCAGAGCATTGTTTCCTCTGTCATCTTGGCATCACTGAGACACTACACTCCAGCCAACCCACCACGTGAGTGCTCTATTTATTTATTTTTTTCATACAATAACGATCCGTAACGCACAATAATGATCTTTGTCAGCAAAGGTCAGTGTCTTTTATTTTTGTTAATCAGTTATAAGATTAATGCTGTGTTCTTTCACCACTGTCCGCATGTATAGTGTCCACAGATATGCAAGTATACTGCATGTCTCAACTATTGCAAACATGTTTGAATGATGCATTGAAACAATAGCAGTACACAAAAGGTATTTCTGAGAATATGCATCCGATTTCAGCAGGGCATCTGGAAAAAACAGAAAACCAGGGAAAAAAAATATGTACATGCATTAATGTTGCAATTGCTGTGTGAAAATCCCATCTCATGACATTATTCATAGTAATAGTGTATTCACGTTCCCAGCTGAAAAAAAATGAGGATTGGGTCATCATCTCATGTAGGAGGAAAGAAAATTGATTCTAAATAGTCAAACTGACGGAGTGTGTGGTGGTCTGGTGTGAAGTTGTAATATAGAAAAGGGGGGATTTTTTTTTTTTTTAAAGCACACTATTAATACAGTAAGCATCTTTTAAGATACACAATTTATATAAATAGATTTCAATCAGTGACTGCACAGAGGGGAATTAAGAGGTTGGGCTTTCTCTTTGAATCTCTGTCAAGCACATATAATGCAAGCTTTCTGCTTGTGATTTCCATTTTCAAACTTGCTTATTTATACTACAACTAATTAATTACAAACAAATCCTCTTGTCACGCCCTCTAGGATTGCTCATACCTTCAGACCTTTTAAATTCTAGTCAAACTCATGAAGTTTCCAAACCTGAAAAATTTGTAAAAAAATTTACGATGAATTACAAGGAAACATGTATTAATACAATGATGCAATCATAAAGAGTACCATCTTAACATGGCATGGTATTGCTACAGAGAATCTTTGGCAGATAATGAAGAGTGAAATTGTCATGCAGTGTGACAAAATGTTTTATCGGAAGCTACAGAAGACCTTTTAGAAAAACATCGATGACCATGTTGGTTAAAAATTTTAAAAAAAAATCGTAGCACAGCACGACTATTCTCAGAAAAATACAAACGAGAGAATCAAGGTGAGTCTTATTCAAGGGAAATGACAGTCAGCCAGTGCCTCATTTCCCTGTCAGAGAGCACTATTCTCAGAGATGGAGGACACTTTGCTGAGACAGAAAAGAAGAATATGATGGACCGAGCGGTGTCAGGTCACAGTGTTCCTTATCCTGCAGAGATTTTTCTCTAGAAAGGGGACGTTCATAATGACACACCTACTTGCTGGATGTGCATCCTACAGTGTCACATCGTTGCATCATGACAGGACCATATTTGCCTATTTGGGAAATGTAACCGTTTTCTCCTGCTGGTGTCAATGGATCCTCCATTCTGGTACAGCTGCATGTTAACAGCTGTTTGTTACAGCTATTGGTTACATCTGGTTACTGGTGACATTGCACTTGCCTTTCATCACTGAACAAAGGATGATCAATGCTGTATCACCCTGCCTGCAGCTCACTCAACACACTGACAGAGTAGGTTAGTAATGATGCAGTGTGAAGTGACTGATAGCGAAGTGTGTGTGCCATTAATGGAAAATGACAGGCTCATTTTCTTCGCGATGCTGGTTTTCACAGCACATGGCAGAGGTTTTAGGGGAGAGAGCTAGAATCCATTTTTAGGATTCTGACAATGTCATACCCTTTCACTTTGGCATACTAAAAAAATCATTGTTGCTTGACAAATAGAAGCCTCTGTGCAAATGTATGCATATTAATTTTATTGTCAATAAGCTATTATGTTTAGTCTGGAAACCTGACTGGAGGGTTCATTTGTGGGAAGAGAACTGGCAAGTCTTAAGATGGGTAAAGAATAAGAGAAAAAGAGTGATTGTTAAGCCCAAGAACTGAAACTACTCCATGCAACTGCAGTATTGCTAAGTACAAAATACTAAAACTATAGCAAACAAATTACCTTGTGTAAATTATATATATATATATATACATCACATTTTGCATATTATAAACTGTGTAAATGGTTTAAAATGTCTCATATACCTCATTATGGTGTGTAATGTTCTGTAAGTGTATTTTGTGGACAATCAACACAAAATTAGAGCAACTACAAGTAAACTTTACATCTTCCTTGAGGCTGTACTGTGTTTAGCAGGTTTAGCCTTAAACACAAAGTACAGCTGAGGGCTGATGAGAAAGTCATTAGTTTTTACTTATTTGGTTATGAACCAAAGTATGGGACATTTAATTAAAATGTTGACCTGAGAAGTCAAAGGCTCACCAAAGTCATAACAATTCATCCTCTGGGAACCATGAATAACTAATAAAATAAAATTTCATGGCTATCCATTAAACAGCTGTTGAGTCAAACTGACATTGTCATCTGAACTGACATGCCAGTAGCATGGCTAAAGATAGAACATAAGGGCATGTTTTAATGAGAATGCTTTCCTAAACACAATTTCACAGTGAAGTCACACATCTTTCCTATGCTTTATTTCTCCTCAGCCACAGGATAGAATAGGATAGGATGTTTGATAGGATAGGATAGGAGCTTGCCTTTCCTTCACTCTCTGCTTCTCTCAGAACAACAGTATCAATTCCACATGAACAGAACCTTTGACTATAAGAGTAACTGCTTTGCAAGTGATTACTGTTATTTTTTTTTCTGTCTCCCTCTGTGCTTTCTCTCTGTCTCAGATGCATGTTTGATCCTGGGGACTGATGACATAGAGGTCCTGGTGAGATGTCCTTGAGTAACAACGAGAGCCAGTCTTCTCCGTCAACGACAGCTCTGCCTCTGCCCTTCAACAGTTCCACCTCTACACATTCCTTACCTTGGGAGGAGGGAAGAACCACTCATGAGTCTGTGCAGGAGTGGTTGGGGAATAAGACCCAACTCCTCTCAGACCTCGCTGTTCTCGGGCATGATGAGCAGTGCTCTATGTCTCCTGTCCTCACAGCGTGTCTAGTTGTGTGGTACAGCATGACAATGGTGCTGGGGCTGGTGGGGAACATTGGCCTTATCTGCATCATCGCCCGTCGCAGAGAAAAAGTCAACGTCACTGGCATTTTCATCTGCAACCTGTCATTCTCTGACATCGTAGTGTGCATCTTCTGCCTCCCCTTCACTGTCATATACACACTAATGGACCATTGGGTGTTTGGGGCGCTGTTATGCCGACTGGTGCCATTCATCCAGTGTGCGTCTGTGACCGTGTCTGCACTGTCTCTGGTGTTCATCGCTCTGGAAAGACATCAGCTCATTATTAACCCCTCTGGGTGGAAACCAAGCATTCCTCAGGCCTACGTGGTGGTCGTTCTCATTTGGATTCTGGCCTGCTTCACCTCCTCACCATTCTTGGCCTTTCAGCTACTCACAAGTGAGCCATATACCAATTTGAACCTGCACCAGTCTCCACTCCATCACCAAGCCTCTGCTCAGACTAATCCCAATGTTTCCTACACATACAAAAACTCATCTGCGCTTCCAAATTCATACCGCAACCTCTTTTCTTATGTCCCCACCTCTCCACATATAGAGGTCTGTCTGGAGCACTGGCCATCCCAGCAATACAGGCTCGCTTACACCACATGGCTCCTGCTGTTCCAGTACTGTGGTCCACTATTGTTGGTCCTGCTCTGTTATGTTAGAGTTTTTGTTCGCCTTCGCCACCGCGAAGACATGCTGGACCGTGCCAGGACCCCAGAGAGCCAGCGCTTGACCCACATTCGCCGAATCAACATCATGCTGGTCGCCCTCATAACAGCCTTTGCTCTTTGCTGGCTGCCGCTCACCATCTTCAACGCGGTGTCAGACTGGAACCAGGAGGCTCTGCCCATCTGCCACCACAACCTGCTGTTCTCCCTCTGCCACCTGCTGGCCATGTCCTCCACCTGCATCAACCCCATCATCTACGGCTTCCTCAACTCCAACTTTCATCAGGAGGTGAGAGACGTGCTCCTGCACTGCCGCTGCAGCCTGCTAGAGGAAGAGTGTGAGCGTTTCCCCATGTCCACTGTGCACATGGAGGTGTCCCACACCTCTGTGCCTCTCAACTGCAGGAGCAACTCTGTTTGACTTTGATATGACAACCCTGGAGGATACTGCTGTATTAGGGTATAGTCCCATACACGGTACAGTTGTAGGTCTAACTTCTGCTGTTTGTTCTACCTTTTAATGGCGATATTGACAGTGGTATAAAGTGCAACATTTTTGTCAGTGGTTTGAAGTTAAAGTGTGCAGTACAATGTTGGTTTATCTTATTCGGCAGCAGCAGTAAGGAGTGTGTTGATTTACAAAAAAGGGAATTTCTCATTTCAAACTAATCTGTGTCCCTATTAAACGCTTCCTGCTAATTGTATACAATATTATTCATTACAGTGCTGCTTTTTTAATTTTAACCATTTTATACTAACGGGAACTGATCGAACGTGTGACCTGTTGGACGTCAATTAAACTGTGACTTTAGCGAGCTACTGACCAACCTACGATCATCAAAACACAAAATGAGGGAATATCTTTCGGAATAAATGTGTTGTTTGAAGCTGTTCTCGAGGCTGGTGGTAGACGAACAAACTGTTAAGAGACTTTCCTATATGTTGGTTTTTGTAGTGCTGCTGTTTTATTTCTGACATTTTATTACTTATTTTGTATTTAGGGCATTTATTCTGTGAAATCAATGTGAGCTTCTACAGTGAAGAAAAACATGTCATTTTTTGTGATAAATGTGACTTTGAGATAAAATGTAAGTTTAACATCGTTAAATTAAACATTTGCTTTAGATGAGTTAAATAAATATTGAAATAACGATAAATGTGTTTACACTTGGCTTTTAACGGATATTAAATTGTGTACCATTTTGGCACAGGGAAGGAGTCTCAAATCTTCCCTGACACTTCAGACCTGTTTACATATAGATTACACACCACTGTCTATCTACCTAATCCAAATGTTCACTTACAACTGTGCATGTATGTAAGAGACTGTAAGACAATGTAGTCATGTAGGCCTATATGTTCCTGGTTTAATAATCAAATTAGTGGGACTACCATATTAGCAAAAAAACAAGATTTTGTCCACCTCAATGCCTTATTTTGTCTGTATCAAACAATATTTATATTTACAAATTGTTATTTTTCCTGCATGGCTTTCAAAGATTGTATAGCAAAATAAATATAGCTATCCAACCTGTAAAGACTGTCAAATGCAAATTTTAAATTGTTTGACTAATCTGAGGCAGCCTGTCTGCAAAGGCAATGAGATGTCTTTAGAAGTAAGAAAAAATAATAACTTGTATTTGTTAAAGCATGAATTGCATCTGGACACTAACGAATTTGAAAAGGTCACCTGAAATTGTTAGCATGGTAGGTTTTCAACAAGTTAAACTTCAATCCAGGACAGTTATGTCTGTTGGAGCTTGCTCAGTGTTGGTGAGGGAAGCAGTTGAGAGATCCCTACCACACAATAGGCTACACACACACACACACACACACACACACACCATCTTATGTCCTATTAGCCTTTGATTGACCTAGATAAGTCACTCCAAGCTAATTGCAGGAAACTTGAGTTTGGACAGAATCCAAACTTAGGTCCACACATCATACAACTACACATTAGGCCTATAATAGAAATCCTTTCCACCACTTTTGACAGTAAATTAAGTAATTTTTACATAGTAATGTGGTTGTCAAGAGATACAGAAATAATAGTTCTTATAGTTCACTGTCAAGGTTTAAAATAGACTTCTCCGGTGACTACATTCTAGCATTATGCGCCCTTTTTTCACTATCTGTTTAATAGGCTTCCTGAAGCCAAACTGACAAAGAAAAAAGTTGATTATAACAAAGAACATAAAATTCAAAACTGTTGCCGGTTGAGATATTACTTTGGGGAAACAAAGTTACATTTTTGATCACTTAATCACAAGATGAGTCCATTTCCAGCACATTCAATGCAGATGTTGAGATCACAGAAGATGCACACACTGAAACATGCTGCAGTTTGCAACTTTATGAACAACAGGCCACTGGATGTGTAGCTCACCAGTCTGAAAGGAATTCCTTATTTATGGGAAATACACATTACATTACATGTCATTTAGCTGACGACTTACAATTAAGACACTTAGCTAGACTAAGTTTTTAATAGTAAAAGTAATTAAGCATAAAATTCCCAAAAAGTTAGTGTAATTCCTCACTCAGTTTAGATGTAGGTCAGCCACAGAGGGAATGATTTTTATTTCCCATCTCAGTCTGAGATTACTACATAAAACTAAATTTACAGTTAAAACTGGGGAAATACTATATAGCCCTAATGTAGTTTTACGATGTGTGGTCCTCCGTTTGAACATTTTCCTGCTTTTGACTTATCTTGATCAAAGACTAATAGGAGAAAAGATTGGTTGTAGACTATTTTTCATGTTTAACAACCATGTCGCATATTTAAACCAAAGTTAATCCCATGGGCATGAGCTAAGAGTAAGAGCATCTCGACTGCTTCCCTCAACACTAAAGCAAGCTCCAACAGACGTTACTGTCCTGGATTGGGGTTTAACTTGATATTGTTGTTACTATTACAGCATTAATTTGATTTTTATATAATATAAAGCAACTATACCACGTGGTTGACTGTGCAGCACGTGGTGATCCTCCATTGTGAAAAGGAATCCAAATCAGAATGGAGGATCAACACGTGCTGAACAAAAGTCTACGGCCGTTGTTGGAGACGCCACAGTAATCAGATTAAACAGATGCAGTTAACAAACGGCCTTTGATGAATCAAAATGCCCAATCAAGCAATATAATGAGTCTTGAACTGTAATTAGTAACATTGTTTATTGAGGAATGACCAAAAAAATAAAAAAAAGAATCAAGGGTACATTTTTAAGATGCTTGAGCTTAGCTAACGTTAATACAACAGAACTACAAAAACTAAGGTCAGCAATAACACGTGGACATTTTTCTTGAGGAGCGCATCTTTGAAATACGGCCAGTCAAGGAATGATCGTGAATCGGAGATTTTTACTCCGCATAGTCGTGTTGATCACGGTATCCATATCCACCCTGACCCCTATTGTCTCTGGATCCGCCACTCCTGTAGCCGCCGCCTCCGCCACCGCCGCCGCCACCATATCTCCCCTCATTACTGTAGCCTCGGTCGCTCCTGTCACCGTAACTTCTGTCTCCGTAGTATCCTCCACCTCCTCTCCCACGCCCGCCGTATCCACCTCGTTGTCCTCTCGGGGCCGATCCGAAACCTCCGCCGGAGCGTCCACCACCCTTTCCTGCTTCATCCACCCGAATAGCACGACCATCCAGAGTCTTGCCGTTCATGGCTTCCATTGCATCTTTAGCATCTTCTGAATTCTCGTATTTCACAAAGCCGAAACCGCGAGAATTGCCTGACTCTCTGTCTTTGATCACATCTACTTTTTCGATGGTTCCAAATTTGCCGAAGGCCGCGGCCAGAGACTCCTCGTTGGTATCAAAACTCAGTCCTCCGACGAACAATTTACCCTCGTCAGACATCTTTAGTGTAGCTTTCACTAAAGAGAGTAAAATAGCTGATGATGAGCCGGTCGACTGAGAGCGGGAAGAAATGAGAGCTGCGCTTCTTCTTTGTGTTTTTTTGGCGGACTGCAACACCAACTTTAGGTGGGGCTTTTGTACAGAAACGCTTCACTTCCGCATCGTGGTCCCTTTGCCATCGCTTCTAGGTCGGAAGTGACGTTTGTTACCCATCACCCAATGATGGCCCTTGTCCCAGAATGCATTGCATCACAAACTGCACGCGCGAATTAAACAACTGCAGTTAGGGAACTGCGCAATTTAAATATCACAGCCACATAAAGTAAGTGCACGGCAATTATTAAAACAGTGGTTGATATCTGTATTCACGGCGTTGTACTGCTAATACTAACTCCTTAGTACGCTAACGTACACATTAACCAATGTCATGTTGTTAACCTTTACAGTCATCGATTCACGTTTACTTGTTACGTAGCTAACTAACGTTAATGTTAGCTAACATTAGGTGGTTTAGCTAGCTAATGTTAAATCTTCACGTTTCAGTCATTTAATTTACAATAGACCACAATACAGAAGTACTTTTTAACAAACTAAATTGAAGTTTGCAAGTTCTTTTCAAGCAAAAGTCGCATAGTACAACATTAAAAAGTTAAGACAAGCATCATGCAATGACATAAAAACAAAACAATGACCTGTTAGGGCTTTTCTGCACGTTTAAGTTCGTCTATTAACGTTAAGTTATAAGCACATTTACGTTTATAAAATAAATGTCAAGTTGTTTCAATATGTTCATCCCAAAATGAGAAATTGTTATTATCTATACCAAAACGACGTTTTGAAAATTCCCCAGAAAGGATATATTCCATAAAGAATTTTAAAGTGGATATCCTTAACTTTTGTAAAATAACTGCTTCTTCATTTTCAGCTTCATCTTTGGAAAAATATTTTAAGAAAGAATTTGGGCAATTTTAGATTAGTGACAAGATGTATATTTATCAAAAGTTTAGGAAGATGCAGATTTACATTGCATGGATATATAAGTTATAACACATCACACTTATAGATTGTGGAAAGAAGTAATGTGTTTTAATAATGCAGGTAGAGGCAGGTGTTCATACAGACTAGACTTTCAATTTCCAGTACAGTGGCATTACAAGTTGAAAGCAGCACAGCTTTAGATCAGAAGCCTCCATGTCGTGACTGGTAGATTGTCACATTTAATATTAATTCATCTGATTACAGCGTCACAAATGTGATGAGTTGCTTGTTTTTCTTTGTGTAGGTGAATCTAAAGATACTAGTAATGACCACAAGCAACAAGTGTTCAGCTCTTCAAGGTATTGTACATAATCCTAGTTTTAATGCAGTTAATCTAAGATGAATTTTAGGGATTATGGTGTACGCTTATGACTGTGTTCAATGTGTCTGCAGATGTCGTTGCCTATGTTGATGTGTGGTCATCAGATAAAACAGCAAACTATTCGAAACCATTTGTTCAGCAGCTGCAGGAAATGGGAGCCCAGGTGAGACCGCAGCACACATAGACACATTTGCACTATATTGTACTGACCATAGATACGTATACTTTGCTAAACCTAAATGCATTTTCTTTTACAGGTATCAAAAACTTTCAGTAAACAAGTCACACATGTAGTCTTTAACAATGGTCACCCGGCTACATGGAGGAATGCCAAGAAAAGCGGTGTGAGGCTCGTCTCTGTTCTCTGGGTAGGCAGGTAAGAATAACACTGAAAGTTGTGTACTTTGTAACTTTAATAATTCTATGATATGTTTTGATTGTATTGTTACGAAGTGTTACAAGATGGTTTCTTAAATCATTTCTTGAATCTCTTTATGTGGCTTATTCTTGGTGAAATGATGTCCAGATGTTACGATGACGGTGTGTGTGTGGATGAAGACTTGTATCCAGCCTTTAATGATGAAAGCAATCCTTTGTTGAAGAACAAGAAAGTGAGTGGGGACAGATTTACATAAGATGTTAATGTTGGTGTCGAAGTTTAAGCTGTCATTGTAAATCAGTGTTGGACCACTGTTAGTCAAGCCATACATTGTGCTGATTTTCGGTCACTGACCGAGGTCTTTTCTTCATACACGATACAATAGGTAATGCAATACCTTTATTTGATTCCATCTCTTTTTACACTTCACTGTCATACTAACCCATAGAGAAAAATCTGCACAAGTCCTAGAACTAGAACCTCGACGAAATGTATGTGTTTAGATTAATTACACTACCACTACCATTTTCCTTGATAGTTTGCCCTAAAAGAAGCTAGTGTGAATTTACTGGAACCAGTATGTAGACAAACAGCTTGTGAATATAACCTGTTATTATGGCTTCTTTCAACTAATCATAACCTATTGGGACCCTCTTATGTTAAAATAAATCTTAAAGTTTGTTATGTTTCACTGCTGTGATACATTCAGTAAATTTGATCTGATTGTCATAGTGTTGCATAGACTGAGAGATAAAGCAATTTGTCCATTGTTCAGCTTTTTTAAGCAAAGTGATAACATGGCCTTTTACTTTAAAGTGCTCATATTATGCTTTTTGGCTTTTTCCCTTTCCTTTATTGTGTTATATATCTTTTTTTGTGCACGTTATAGGTTTACAAAGTGAAAAAGCCCAAAGTCCACCCCAAAGGGACTTACCTTCTCCAACAGAAAACACTGTTCACAAACTGCTCCAAACGGCTCCATTGTAGTCCAGCCTTTACTTCTGTGACGAACGTGCATCACTTTGTAACACACGTTATAATGCTTGCCTAGCTACTAGCATGGCACGCCCTCATACTCATACTCTGCTTCTGACTAGCTAGCAGTACTTACTGCGCATGTGTGACTCCCAACAAAGATGGAACAGAAGTGAGATGTCTCACTCTGTAGCCTAAACAGAAAGCTCAACACACAGGGTGAAAAGAGGAGCTGTAGCAATGTGCAGTACAACAAATATATGGTGTTTTCTGAAAATTAAACCACGTAAACCTGAAAATTAACATAATATGAGTACTTTAAGTGATTTTGACCTTAAAAGTATTCAAACGTGTAAATATTTACTACCTATTCAAAACTTTTCTTTTGTTTGATTCATGTTAAGCATCGTTGCATGCAGCCAAAAGATTCTCCAGAGAGGACACCTGAAAACGACAGACGCATGAGGAAAAAGTTAGACAAGTTGATGAAAGACCTAGCTCCAAAACAACCCCTGGGTAAGAGATTATTGCACCTTTTTAGAAACTTTTAAAAAACAAATGTGAAATGACAAACTACATCCTTTGTTTGTTTTTTACCCACAGTTACAGATGTGTCGCCCGTCTTTATTGATGAAGAGAATGGAATCGTCTATAGCCCTGCGTTAAAAAGATCAGATTATATGGCACAGCGTTTGAAAGACATGAAAGAGAAACGGGAAAACCTCTCACTTACAGGTTTGTGCAGCAGCAGTTGTACAGGCTGATGACCTGACAAATATTTCAGCACTTTTAAAATAATAGAAATTCACATTTATACCACTGTCTTTCAGCTTCTCAAATGGTTGAATCCTGCTCACCCACTGGTCTGAAGCCTTCTCTTGGGAGCACACCACCCGTCTTCAAATTAATGTGTAAGAAAATGTGGTGTTACTGATCTATGGAAAATTTTATCGTAGTTTTTAGCTTTCCCAACCCCCAAGATCACTTACTACATTTCCAGGGAAATTAAGTGTTGGGGACTTCCTGATACCATAATTGATTGTGTGTTTAAAGTGGCTACATAATACAGTGTTTTCCCTAGGTTTGTGGAAGACTTAGGTGCACATATTTGACCATTATTATTACCAAACCATGTCTAAAACATTGGAAAAGCTATATCAGATAATAAATAAATAACATTCAAAAATCTTACAGACAACATTTGCTAAAGAAGTCCACTGGGAACCAACTACAATCATTAGATCTGAGAAAAGTAATTTAGTTACATTAATTTGGCTTAGGTGGTGTCCAAAATGGCTTGGGTGCTGCGCCTAAGCCTTATAATGGTAGGGACAACCTTGCGTATGTCTGAATATTTAGAATCTACATTATAAGCATATTTCCAGAGTTAGCTGGTAGGTTAAGCAATGAGATGAAGCCAGATGAACCCATGTGTTAAAATTCAAGATAGAACTTAACAAGTGCTTCTTGAAGTTGAATCTCATCTCTTGTGGAGTATATTGTCATCATCCTACACATTTGTTTTTGCTCAGTTTCAAAAAATGAGGTGAATGTTTGCAAACAGTAAAGAAATTACATTAAAACCGCATTAAAACATAGTATGACAGCACCAAGCAGCCTTGCGTGTGGTCTCTTTAACTTGCTATACGAGCAGCTGCTCACCAGCCTCTTGTTAAATTTGGCGCTACACAATTTGTGAAGTTAAGAACAATTTAAAATGGCAGCAGCTGGTAGTGGTTTTATATAGTGCAGGCCATTGCATATCCAGCTAAACACACTGGCAAACAAATAAACACAATATGGCTAAATGATGCACAAAACCCTTAATTATTATTATTTTTCCTTAATATAGATGACCAGTCGGATGATGAATCCAGTGCTTCTGTTGCTGCACCTGCTTACTCACCTGATAAGGAAGAAGGGAGAACACAAGTTGATGCTACCGACCATGACCATCTTGACAAACGCCACAGGAAAGGCTCCAAAAAGCCATGGCTCTCACCCTGCCATGATGTGCCAAAAAGGATTTCAAGCTCTGTGAAATTTCCTGATTTAAACAACAAAGAGCACGATGAAGGGAATAGACAAAAAGATTCAATAGGGACCTCAGTCAGAAAAAAGCCAGCAGAGAAACACAAATCTGTATGTTTATTAGAAAGTCCTTGCCAGGATAGGAGATCTGACAACAGCAAAAACTTTCATAAAGAAAAAAGGCGATCACAAATAAAATCATCTAGTCCATCACCTAACAAATCTGAAAAGGGAATGCGAAAAATGAAAGCAGTTAAATCGTTTACAGAGACTAAGACCCAGTTTTGTTCAGAAGCTGCATCTAGTTGCCTCTCGTCACCAGCCAAATTAGTTGATGCTGCAGTTGAACTGTCAAAAGAAACCGCTGCCCCACTGCAGAAAATAACAAAACGAGCCAGAGCATCCATTTCTGCCTTGGTACGATCTTTCACTCTATCTGGTGACCCTAAAAGTGTTGCCTCAGGTTCCACTGATGGAGATGATGTGTTTGAGGACTTTTTCTCCCCAGCTAACCACCACCAGACATTACCTTTGCCTAATCGACCCATGAAGAGAGACATTCAGATTCCTTTTGAGTTAGACTCTGTCCCAAAGAAGAGAAAACAAAGAAGGAGTGAAATCATTGTATCTGAAACTAACTGTAAAAAGAAGAGGAAACTGGGAACAAGTCAGCAGTCTGATGCAAGCAGTGAGCCTCAAAGTCACCCACAACAGGATGTTAAAGAATCTCTGCCTGCATTGGAGAGTCCAAGTGGCAACATAACACTTGTGGTAAAAAGGCAAAGACAAAGCAGCTTGCCATTTACAAGCACCAGAACAACTACAAGTGATACAGCGAAGCAGAGAAGAACATCAGCATCAGTACAACCGACAATGTTCACTAACACAATATCGGAGCTGCAGAAAAACTCTGATGTCAATGTCCCTTCTCGTACCTTGCAAAGTGAGTAGTAAGGCTAGAACATGAAACAAGTTTTCTTTTATTGTCATCATTATGAACTGAACAAAACAAAAATATTACGGTGAACTTTCACAGTGGTGGAGGTTTGTACATTTTTCTGTAATCCCTGGGTCATG
Source organism: Perca flavescens (assembly GCF_004354835.1). Taxonomy (NCBI): domain Eukaryota; kingdom Metazoa; phylum Chordata; class Actinopteri; order Perciformes; family Percidae; genus Perca; species Perca flavescens. The sequence continues at coordinate 16,482,040 of NC_041347.1, read as the reverse complement.
TCTGTGGTTTTAAAAGGTTTACAACACAATTATTCTCACTCATGAAGGTGAGGTTACATATATAAGGCCTTCATATGAATAGTCGTACTATTCTGAATGTTTGTCTTTTGAAGACCTAATTTATAATTTAGGACATAAGTTTGATGAGAGAGAGAGAGAGAGAGAGAGAGAGAGACTCCCCATTTCCTCTGGTTTTCTCCCACAATCCAAAGACATGCAAGTTAGGTGAATTGGAAGCTTTATTTGCCCGAAGATGTGAATGTGTTTGTCAGTATGTGATAGACTGGCAACGTGTCCAGTGTGTGTACTTCACAACTTGCACAAACATTAAAAAACTTTGATTTTAATATTAGTTCATGTACTAAAAGACCTGCCAATTTGAGCAAAGGAGCTGTTCTCAACATGTTGGTGGTGATGTGGCTCTTTTGATGGCTTGTCAATTTCAGATTGTACGTATTGTACTTCTTTTGAGCTGCTGATGTAGTATAGAATTATTACGTTCATTCATAATATTCTCTCATATATTTGAAGCTGAGTTTATTTAACATTTTATTGAAAATGTGTTTATCTTGAACAATATATAAGACCTGCGAATATTTGAGTCCTTTTAAAATAATGATTAATTTGAATGTATTTAATTTCTAATAAAATGGAGTGAATAGTCTGTTACTTCTTGTAGTTGTGGTGTGGTAGTAATTAGTTTCAAAATGTTGCAATTTAATGTTACTGTTTGTAGCCAGGTGTAAATTAAGAGATAAACAAACACACACACGCCTCCTGTGTGATAGCTTGAGTGACACCCCCCCCCCACAGTTTTCAATTGTTTTTCTTGTTTTCAAATGTAGGTAGGGGAAATGCATATACAGCTGCAGCTGTTTTAACAGAGATCCCCTCTGAAGGAGAAGAAGAAAATCACAATAAGCAAGTCAGCTTGAGTCTTCAGAACATGGTTAACAAAACAAAGGTAAAAAGACATGATTGTTTTTAATGTTTAGTGTAAATTGTGATTGAATTTGAAGACTTTTTTTGCATTGAATCAAAGTTTTCCATAGAAATAATGTATGTTAATGGTACATTTTTCCTATTGTGTTCTGAGTATTCATCAGTGGGAAGCTTACTGCTTCATTAAGATACTGCTGTGACATGGGATTGCACATTACATTGTTTTAATTACAAATCTCCCATTTGCTAATGTATATACATTTGTCCAGCGTTGTGCTTTCATACCAGCTAAATTGCATGTAGTTGACTTAGACACAGTTCTGTGTTTTTCGTACTTTCTTTATTTACTTGAGGTTGTACTTTATTTATCTTCCAAATCTATTGTAGTTGCAGAACATGTCCTGACATTGATGATGTTCTGTATTATAGGAAGTTCAGGAAGTAAACAAAACACCAGTAGAGTGTGTGCCAGTCCTTTTTATCATCTGCATTAGGATTTCCTCCATAAGGTCTTAAACTTCCATAGCTGTAGGTGTTTGACGCATCTAGTCAAAAGGTTCTGTCTGGTCCTGAGGCTTTCCCGTGTTTTGCCTCTCTGATGGCAGTGTACAACTTCCTTGCTTGTGAAATGCACCTGGGCTCTGTTTTCGTTACGCTGGTAACCTCAACAAGCTGAAAAAAGCCAAACACGATGACGTCATCTCCTCCAGGGATCTGTTATGGGTTGACTTTATTGTAGCCTGATTACAGAGATGGTTGTAGTTATTCTTAGTTCTGCAAAGACCCTGATAATTTATTCATGTTCAAATGTGAGGCAGTATTGGTGAACCCATTCATCCATGATACATTCTCGAAGGTCACACCTGCATAGTTTACCAATCATTGAAAGTGCAGATGGTAATGATACATTTCATGTTGCTTGACTTTGGGTGAATACAGTGCAGTTGTGCAGTTGCCATTGAGATTGTTAGACTCAAAAAAATGTACTTGACGTTTTCATAAATCCTTTTAAGCATAAGATTCTTTCAATAATTGCCAAAGTCAGAAAAAGTAGCTTAGACTGTTCACCAGTGTTAACTGACATGAGCTACTATATGTGCCCATGGTATTTTCAGTCAATGTTTATGTTAGGTGCTCTACAGTTGTGTGAAGTGGAGTACTGTAGCAGTCATCAAGGAGACCTACTCATACAGTGAAGAATTTCTTTCATTTGTGCTGGGAGCGCTTGTCTTCAGAGGCCATGCTGCAGTTCACACCAGCTCTTTGTCAGAGGCTCATTATGTCCAACTCATTCTTCAATGCCTTTTTTTGTGCCTCTGCCAGAACATGTCCACTGTATAAGATAAGCCAAATTCCCCTTTGAGGAACATTTAGAATAGCTGCTCATGTTTTTAGTTGGTTGAATAAGTTTGAAAGACCTCAAAATGAACAGATTTTTTTGTCGCCTTTTGGCAGTGCTGTAGTATTAGAGGTAGAGCTGGGCAATATATCAATATTACAGTGGAGGAAATAAGTATTTGACCCCTTGCTGATTTTGCAGGTTTGCCCACTTACAAAGAATGCAAAAATCTACAATTTTAATCATATGTACATTCTAACAGTGAAAGACAGAATCCCAAAGAAAATTCCAGAAAATCACATCATATGAATTTATTAAAATTGATAACCATCTGATGAGGAAAAACAAGTATTTGACCCCCTGGACAAACAGCAAGTATTCTGGCTCCTACAAGCCAGTTAGTCTTTCTTTAAGACACAGCCCCAATCCGAACCAATTATCTACATCAAATACACCTGCCTCACCTCGTTACCTGTATAAAAAGACACCTGTCAACACCCAAACAACCAGCATCCAACATCACCATCATGGACAAGACCAAAGAGCTTTCTCACGGACATCAGGGACAAGATTGTTGATCTGCACAAGGCTGGGATGGGCTACAAGAGAATCGGAAAGCAACTTGGAGAGAAAAGATCAACTGTCGGTGCAGTTATCAGGAAATGGAAGAAGCACCACACCACCGCCAACCTCCCTTGGTCTGGGCCTCCACACAAGATCTTGCCTTGTGGGGTGTCCCTGATCATGCGAACGGTGAGGAATCATCCCAAAACCACAAGGGGGGGAACTGATGAATCAACTGAAGGCAGCTGGGACCACAGTTACAAAAGAAACGGTTGGTAACACACTACGCCGTCATGGATTGAAATCCTGCAGCGCACGCAAGGTCCCCCTGCTCAAGAAGAAACCTGTACAGGCCCGCATGAAGTTCGCCATTCACCACCTGGACGACTGAGAAGAGGCCTGGAAGAAGGTGATGTGGTCAGATGAGACCAAAATAGAACTTTTTGGCCTCAACTCAACTCGTCGTGTTTGGAGGGCAAAGAACACCGAGTACAACCCAAAGAACACCATCCCCACCGTCTAGCATGGTGGTGGCAACATCATGCTTTGGGGGTGCTTTTCAGCCAAGGGGACGGGACAACTCCATCGTATTGAGGGGAGGATGGACGGGGCCATGTATCGTGGAATTCTGGACCGACATCTCCTTCCCTCAGTGAGAGAGCTGAAGATGGGTCGAGGATGGGTGTTTCAGCACGACAACGACCCTAAGCACACCGCCAAAGCAACAAAAGAGTGGCTGAAGAAGAAGCACATCAAGGTTCTGGAGTGGCCTAGCCAGTCTCCAGACCTGAATCCGATTGAAAATCTTTGGGGAGCTTAAAATTCGAGTTGCCAGGCGACAACCTCGAACCTGAATGATTTGGAGGCTGTCTGCAGGGAGGAGTGGGCCAACATCCCTGCCGAAATGTGCACAAACCTTGTCACCAACTATAAAAACCGTTTGACATCTGTGCTGGCCAATAATGGCTTTTCTACAAAATATTAACATGCTGTTTGTCCAGGGGGTCAAATACTTGTTTTTCCTCATCAGATGGTTATCAATTTTAATAAATTCATATGATGTGATTTTCTGGAATTTTCTTTGGGATTCTGTCTTTCACTGTTAGAATGTACATATGATTAAAATTGTAGATTTTTGCATTCTTTGTAAGTGGGCAAACCTGCAAAATCAGCAAGGGGTCAAATACTTATTTCCTCCACTGTATATCGATATTGCGATATGAGACTAGATATCGTCTTAGATTTTTTTTTGTGATCAAATGTTTTTATTAAACACACATACACAACCAACAGTATGTTGGTAAAGTAACAGAACATACATGTAACACCCCCCCCCTCCTTCCCACACATAATAAAAAAAATATATATATATACATATATACATATACACATATATATATATATATATATACACACACACACATATATATAAATTAATTAAAAACAAAAACTACATTATCTTCTTAGATTTTAAATATGGCGTAAGTGTTGTCTTTTCTTGGCTTTAAAGGCTGCGTTACAGTAAAGTGATGTCATTTTCTGAACTTGAAATTGTTCTATTATTTGCCTTTACTCCACTTAGACATTATATCCACATTACTGATGATTATGTATCAAAAATCTCATTGTGTAAATCTTTTGTGAAAGCACCAATAGTCAACACTACAATATTGTTGCGGTATCGATATCAAGGTATTTGGTCAAAAATATTGTGATATTTGGTTTTCTCCATATCGCCCAGCCCTAATTAGAGGAAGATATCCCTGTTGTGGATCATTAACAAACTGGAATATCAAAACATTTTCCTTTGAAGAAAACGTCTGTCAGGACAACCGATGAGTAGCAGTCATGGGGTGATGATAACCAACACAATGATTTCCAAACTTGCTTATCAAGGATAATGTGATGTGTGACTGGTGTTGGAGGGACCGGTGGGTCATTTTGGCACCACTGTGTGCAGCAGGCCTTAACCCCAGACTTCCAGCTGGCGGACCAGATATCAGCGTGTACCAGGAAAGGGCCAGGTGGTCCTGTTTGTAACTGCTGTTCAGGTGTTTGTGTCGATGATGACTTGCTATCTTGGGGCCAAAGTACGAGGCTGGATGGAACACAGTCATCAGGTTACAAATTTACTGTTCCGTTTCAGTGGCTCTGAATGTTTTTCTCCATTTAATGGCTTTGGTGTTTGATTTTTTTGGTCTATATGCAACTATATATCTGGCAGGGTTATTGAAAGTCTGTTTTGCTGTTGAATAATGATCCTGTTAACTGTTCAGTGCTGTATCATTCAACAAACCAGCTCATAAACTCGCCCTCAAAAGAAAAATACATGCATTAGACTACATTTCCCAGTGTTTTGAAACATTCTTTATTTATAGATAATCTATAAATGGACCTTTTTCACAGCAGACATTGGTAGGAAAAGCACAGCTGAAATTGATAACCTTAACGATGGCTCAATTCCATCAAGTGTCCCAGTAAGCTATTTCAGTGAGTCAGCATGCACAATACCAGGACCTCTCCTAAGTGGAATGCAGCCATCATTAATGGTTTTGAATACACCTGTGCTTTTCCTACTATAATATGTCATCATGTCTGCTTTTAAAAAGGTCTATTATTGGCTACTTTAAAGTGTAGATTTGTTCCACATAAAGTTCACAAATTTCACTCCCTTTTTCTGTGATCTTTGCTTTGCCAAATCTGTGCTCTATAGTGGCTCCACTTATATTTAATTGTTTACCAAACATGTGGAAATTGTGACACAATACAATAAGGGGTTCCTTGAACACACTATAAGGCTTAGAATTACTTAATTAATGTATGAAAGCATTTAACACACATAAACTCATTTATTTTCAAGAACATATTGTGTAATGGTTTCATTTGATTTCACTTCTAGCTTTTGTCTAATTGCTTACAATTACATTAAGTCTACACAGAATTAGTTCATAGAAGTGTCCATGATCATTTAAGTAAAGAAAGATTTGGTTAAGTTTTGTGTGTTTATCTTTGTTTCAGGCTATGAGAACATTGGTCATGACAAGCATGCCCACCGAGTAAGTACAAAAATTAACTGTTTGTCTTAAGATAAATTTCACCAGCAGCAGATTGCTCCCAACACTTTCAATGCACGGGCGAGAAAGCTGGTAAAAATGTCTTAATTAAATAATTTGTGTTGGATGTATTCTACTCTACTCACCTCTTGTAGGAAGCAGCACACATTGGCTCAGGTGGTGACGGCATTGGGTGGTTTTTCAATCGTTGACCGAGTTTGTGAGAGCACAACTCATGTGGTGTCAGGGGGTCAGCGGCGGACTCTCAACATTCTGTTGGGCATAGCTCGTGGCTGCTGGATCCTGTCTTTTGAATGGGTATGTAGTTTGTATGTTTCGAAGCCATTAAATTATATTATTTTGATGATGATGATGATAAAGTGTTCTATCTTTTATTTTCATTTTTCCTGAGTAGATCCTCTGGTGTCTGGAGCAAAGGCAGTGGATTCCAGAGGAACCGTATGAACTTTCAGACCAATTTCCTGCAGCACAGGTGAGTTCATTACTAGTGTAGTAGTACTAGTAAAAGTGTTCACGACACAACTACTACCAGCATTCAATTTCACTATAAGCCTCATTATGTTTTCCATTAGTGCAAACAATCAGATTTTTGTTTTAATGGCCATATCGGAGTTTTTCAATGCATTACACTCATTAATATTGATGCCTTTGTCTATATAATCCATTCTAAATGTGACAAAATTAATCTAGAAGCCTGTAAATATATGGATTTATTTTTATTTCTAGCTGCCAGTTTAGTCCTGGACAAGTACCAAGCTTAAGTTAGAACTGCACATTAAGGCAACATTGCGTAATATTCATGTTTCTTGCTATTTGGTGCCCATACAACTTGAGTGTAATTTAATCCTATCTGAAAAAGTTAAAGTAGATTTATGGTCGCCGTGGTGTTCCCAGTGTGAGGTGTGCAAGCCAAAAAGTTACGTCATCATGTCTTTCGTGTCCCGTCCTTTAAAATATCTCAAGAACCGTTCATCCGATCTACTTCACACTTGGCTTCCTGGGTACCCAATGAACTTGGGGTTAGGATTTTGGAACAGTTTGGACAGCGTTGGATATGGATATTAAGGTGAATAAAACTAAACGACCACACAATAAAGGTTGAGAGAAAAAAAAATGCCAAACACTATATTTTTCCCTTTCCTTTATTGTATTATATCTTTTTTGTGCATGTTATAGGTTTACAAAGTGAAAAAGCCTAAAGTCCACCCCAGAGCCACTTACCATCTCCAATAAAAAACGCTGTTCACGAACTGCTCCAAACAGTTCTATTGTAGTCCAGTCCAGACTGATCTCATGAAGTAGCGTATGTACGACACGCCAATTTGTATGCCATTTTGGCATGTTATCAAGACGCAAAATCACTTTTTAACGTGTTTATTAATGCAATTTGCCCGCCATTGACCTACATTACGAGTGAATTTTCACCGTAGCGAGTAGTATAAAGAGACCTAGGTCCGCAGAAGGAGGGTGGTTGGGGTGGTGGATCGGTAAAACACAGGACTTTCACCCTGGAGAGCCGGGATCGCGTCCCGCGTGTGGTGATTTTCAGCCATTGTTGTTGTTATTGTTTTTTAAGCCTTCCCCAATGTTTCTTTCCTAAAACCAACCGTTTGTTTTCCTAAGCGTGTTTTTGTCGTTTTTTTCTGTGTTTTTGCCGCTTTTTTTGTGATACTAAAGCCTTTCCGTGTTCTTTTCCTAAACTCAGCCTTTTTTTTTTTTTTTTACACATGGGTGACATTCTCGTGATAGTACGTCACGTTCTCGCGATAACACGTAACGTGGTGACGCCACGTGGTGTGTATGTTTACATCTGCTGTATACAGCGTAGACATACACGTGGATAGCTCAAAATGCGTACAGATAACGCGCCATTTGGCTTTAGGAAAGTGCCGTGTATGTTTTCGCAAAGTTGATGCCATGATGCCATGTTGTCCAGCCTTTACTTCCGTGATGAACGTGCGTCACTTTGTAACACACGTTATAATGCTCGTCTAGCTGCTAGAGTGGCACGCCCTCCTACTCTGCTTCTGACTGGTTAGTAGTCCTTACCTAGGTACTGCGCATGTGCGACTCCCAACAAAGATAGAACAGAAGTGAGATGCTTCACTCTGTAGGGTAAAAAGAGGAGCTGCAGTAATGTGCAGTACAACAAAAATATGGTGTTTTTTGAAAATTAAACCATGTAAACCTATTCTGATATAACCTCTAAATACAATTATGAACCTGAAAATGAGCATAATATGAGCACTTTAAGTTGCTGTGAGCTATAAATTCACCACTTCTAAGCAGAAGGCAGAAAATAACGTCATTTCGGAGCCTGACTGGGCAAAGAGAGCTGTCTTCCTTTGTCGCACTCAGACTAGGTCTTTAACACTAATAACACTACCACCGGCAAAATACCTGTGCTAATTAAATCCATACTTTAATGTTACTTGATAACCGTCAAGCCACTATGCCTGTTTGGAAATTAATATCTCTGCTAAAGTGTTAAATTAAACAACACACCACTGTCTGTACTCGGTTCGATTCTGATGGTTGATTAATGCATATTTTTGATGATCGGGGGCCGGATCCCCCATCCGGCCCCCGATCATCAAAAATATGCATGCACATGGCGCACCGCCATAAGTCCATGAGGCAAATGTCTCTAATTACTCAAAATTTTAATTGATATTTTGTGAGTAAAATCTGAATCTGCATGTAACCAGTAACATTTCTCTGTCAGCTAAATGTATTAGTACAATGTTTTCCTCTGAAGTAGAAGTACATAGGTCAAGCAATCGGCCTGTTCCTTCCCGTTCCATTATAACATGGTTCAGCTGGGAAGACTGGCTGAGCAGGTTCGCCTGTACAAACATCTGAATAATTCTTCATGTACAGACCACAGGAACAGTTAAATGGCCTTAAATATGTGGTAAGAGAGAGCCAATACACTGGGCAAAGAAAAATGCATTTTGCTGGAGGGTGTGGAAAAACATGAGAACGCTTTGTCAAAGAAAAATAAAATTGTCTCATGGAAAGAGTTTTCATAACTTCGAGAAGCAGACTTTAATTCTGACTTGGAGATCAGCGACAGTAACGTTAATAATTGGGAGTACACAAATGCAATGTTTTGGTGGTATTTCTGTGTTTATCATGGATGTGTTTACTACTGTTGCCCGACAGACTGCTTTCCTTTACTTCCACTCTCTACTTTTTCCTTACTACTTCTTGCTTATTCAAAGATTGTTTTGTTTGTATGCCCCCTGGCGTTTCAGAGAATACTGCAACAAACAATGTGTTGAGCATGAACTTCTCGGTGCATGCTTGTAGCTCACATGCCATCTACGGAGGCCAGTGCCACGTTGTCTTGCACAAGTATAAACAAAGCTTTACATGCAAAAACAGGCTATCGGCGTGCAGAGTGGGGATGACAGGCACCATTCTCCCTATTATGTAAGTTCAGAGTAAGATCAAAATGATTTAGAAGCTTTTATTTTAAGGTAAAAAAAGTTACGGAATTTTGCTTTAATATACTTTTAAAGACAATGGTTTACATTTCTTCAGTTTCATAATTATAATTCTTTTCTTTATATAAATCATTTTCTACATATAAGTCATCTTTGCAACGCCCCGTTTTGACGCACAAAACTAATAAAGGCTTGTTAAACCAAAGCCGAGGAAGTTGGACGGAAACCTGCTAATTTTTATTGCCAGTCATCCATTTTCAGTCCGATTGTTTTTCCCGAAGCATCCTGTGTGAACTGTGAATGTTGCCTCTTCCTGAACTCATCACTGTCCGCTCCTGCCACTGTGAGGGAAGACGTGGGGTCTTGATGCAGACACATTTCAACACATTTCCTCTTGAAATTGCATGATGGCTTTTGTTGTGAAAAAGTATTTTTTTATGTCCCCATGGCTGTTTGTCATTCCTTTACACTTACGGGTACATTCCAGCGTTTGGTGACCACATGCTTCGCTCTTTTATTTATTTATTAATTAGCTGAATTAGCCAAAAACAAAACATTCCCATGTGGCTGTTTTATCCATAAACAACCCCATATTGATTGTGCCACAACATGTATCAATATCACACTTTAAAATTAACATATACTGTGATAAAAGATTTGATCCATATTGCCCACTATTAACTTTCCCCATATCGCTCTTCTGAAGATTTGGTGGTTAGATTTGAAATGTGTAGTTAAACAGTGATTAGTGACCTTAAAGCTACAATAGAAAATGCAACTTTTGAACATTTCATTTTTTATTTTGTACTTGAAGTGATAAAAAGTTACTGAAAAAGTTGTGTTGATCTGGCATTTTTGTGTCAAACAGAATTGTTGTTGAGAAGGACTTTAGAGCTTACGTTTTAAGCTCTGTGTCTTGTGGTTGTGTTTGATATTCAACTTCAGTTATGAAACCGCTGGTAGAGTATTACAGTCAAACACTCCAACAAATCTAAAGCCAGTGTTTACTGGTGAGAAATTCAGCTTCCTCACTTCCACAACCTTTTCATAAATTGGATGTTGAAGCTTTAAAAGAAATATTGCATAAATAAAAAAGACTGCAAAAAGATCGTCATGCATGAGCATGTGGGAAGGTGCTGCAGAATTATATTAAAAGAATTCCCCTTAGTGTAGCCTATGTGCAATAAAATCGTTAACTAGCTAGGATTCAAGATGTCAAACTAACAAATCTCCATCATATAATAATGTTAAATATCAAATTTAAAATCTACATATAAATTAAACAAGAAATGCACATACATTCTCAGGAGAAAAACAGCATCGTAAGAGAAACATTTTCTGTCATTTTTACATTTGCATTTACATTTTAGGCATTCAACAGAAACATAATCACTTTGAGCCAGTTTTTCTGTGTTGTACCATTGTCTCTTTCTTTTTTTGTTTTTACAATGACATAGGCAGCTATTATTTAAAACATAGTTAAATGGGTGCTTGAACATTAAAATCTTTAAAGACATTAGATTAAATAATGTCACAATTTACTCTGGCCTCTTCTGTATGGTTAGCTAGCTGTAATTACTCATTACTCAATAATGTAATTATTATACCTAATTATCTATACATACCATTCATAAGTATTTTCAGTATAGATATTTGTCATTTTGTCAGTCTATTTCAAATTACTATACACATAAACATGCACAAAATATGTCTTTCCAAAGGTATGTAAAAATATGTTCATGAAGTGCTTTGGTTCCCTTGAGAATTTTTATTTTTGGTTTTGTTGCTGTTCGTCAGGCAGAATTTCCCTCCCACTTTGTTTAATCTGAGCGTGACAGTTCAAAGGGAACCTGAGAAGTCTGCTGGTCTGATCATCATTGTAGTGGACTTCAGTGAGTAGCCCGAGCCTTTCCAGTAATACCATTTGATTCCATTGAAGCGATTTGAATTTTGGCCTTGTTGGTAATACATCCCATTCAAATTGGACGGACCACAGGCATCAAACCACCAACCTAGAACATCAAACCAAACTTACATTTAGATGTAATGTTGTCAAAGAGGATAATGCATGCAACTCTGTGTATAACAGGGATGGCTTTTGCCGTATTTTCTGTAGTATGATTTGGTAACCTGTTTTTAGAATGGGCTAGTTTGGTGGGCTAAATACTATCACACTTGTCATTGATGATTGTACATGATTGTACGTAGCTATAGGATACTTTTGGATACAAAGCCCCTTTCAGAGCTAAACCATCTTTATGTTCTCTTGTGGTGACTTTCAATCCATTGTACATGATTGTACGTAGCTATAGGATACTTTGGATACTTTTGGATACAAAGCCCCTTTCACAGCTAAACCATCTTTATGTTCTCTTGTGGTGACTTTCAGTCCATTTATACACTTTACTAATGCATTGTTGTTTTAATTTAGAAAGCTATTAATGAGAGTTAAACCATCTGAGTTCACTATAATTGAAACTACAACATTAAAATTGTATGTATATGCAGGCTTTGTTAACTGTGCCATCTGGAGACTGCCTACACTCCTCTAAAACCTGAACAGTTAACAAGCTGTGACATCTACTATATAGAATTAATAGACAAAGTTGAGATTTAAACAAACAAATGAGCATTAAATTACATTTTTCAAGCAATAATACCGGTTGTATAGCTTCTATGTAATGAAAAGCATTAATGCACTTTTCAGCTGTGTTGCACTTTAGCCATAGCTCAATCTATGTTATGTCATTATGTCATCACACAAGCAACTAGAAGCTACTTGTTCAAAAGTGGAAGTACGTGTCATGGTGTCAAGGCAGGCATTTCATATTTTGCAGCATCTAATTGGATATGACAGTACAATTGCTACTGCTCTTATGTAGAGGTGTCATCATAGAGATTGTCAGTTATCGTGGACACATAGCCCTTTTAATTTGAATATAACAACTGGGCTGTCATTCGTAGTCCATAGGAGTAGCATGTATATCTGTAAACAGTGTTCAAGCAAACCTGAAAATCTAATCTTTCAGTTAAAAATAAATGATTGGAGCTCGTAATATGGTTTAACATACTTATGGTTTCTTACAGATTTAGTAAATTAATTCAAAGCAGAGCCTGCTTTACTCTTTAACAGTGTCGTGATTGTGGATAATGTGCATTTGAAGTCCCCTGTGAGAGAGGCCTCATGGGAAAAAAGGGAGAGGGTTAGGGTTTTCATGCTTTAATGCTCACTTGGCAGACCCTAATACAGAGGGAGACTAACTTCTGGCAGTGGAGTCACTTTTCAAGGGGAGAGAGGTAAAAGCTCTGTTCCCAGGCTATGAATGTCAGCCATTGTAGGCACTGAATTCCCCAATGAGTTGATCAGTGATTAACTCTGAGCTAATTGTGCTCTTTGACCTGGCCATAAAAGTAAAGGCGTCCTTAAAATGCCCTTGAATATTTTTGGGGGGAGTTCCAAGATTTGGGTGGGTTGGAATTTGTTCCATAACAAGTGCCATCACGAATCAACGTGATTATTGTATTTTCCTGACGAGCACAATAGACCTTTTTCACGGCAGACATGTTGACATGTCATAGTAGGAAAAGCACAGGTGTATTCAAAACCATTAATGATGGCTGCATTCCACTTAGGAGAGGCCCTGGTATTGTGGATGCTGACTCACTGAAATAGCTTACTGGGACACTTGATGGAATTGAGCCATCGTTAAGGTTATCAATTTCAGCTGTGCTTTTCCTACTATGACAAGTCAGAATGTTTGCTGTGAAAAAGGTCCATTATTCAAAAGCTCAAGTTATTTACAAAAATGTGTTTCTTACCCCCTGTTGTCAGTTGTGAACATTTGCAAACACATTTGTCGTTGTCCGCATCCTTTGTACTGAAATCACTTCCTGGCTGCCCGATGCTGCTTATTTTGCCTGCTGTTCCACTGAAGCCTTTGAGGTGTATCCTGTAGAATGGAAAAGGAAAAATGAAGGAGGAGGTGTGATTGCTGTTCCTCAAAAGGCAGCGTCCAACTACCTTACACAGTTCTTTGGGCACAGCTTTACTAGTACTGGATTTAAAATGGAGTTTTGGCATAAGGATTGAAGTGTGTGCTATTTGCATTACAGTTTTGTTCAATACTATACAATAATGGTCATTTTTGTTGATGTTTCTGCTTATTGTGATTTTCACAAGTAGCTTGGCAATTTCAAATGTTGTCATGCTATTTTTGTTTCTTTCCCCAAAAGATTTGTGTTATGCTATTATGTGAAGTTTCTTTTCTAAGAGTTATTTGGGAATACTGAGTCAACTAACTGGAGACATAGTTTAGTAGACTTAAGACCTAAAAAGAACTGTGTTGGATTGGAGCATTTCAAACTCTGTTTGTCAAATTCAAAGGAAGGATCCATTCCACTCTTGAAATCAGCTTAGGTTCGGAAAATAAAATACTTCTGAAGGCTGTGTTATTGCCAAGAAGTGCAGACTGAATGTTCAAAAACCAAGGCATTTTATGTATTTCCTATTTTTCAAACACTGGCCAGTTTATTACTTTTTTTTGGGGCTGATTCCAGTACGTCAGTATCAGGAAATAGATAGTCTTATACAGCAAAGAACCACTTTCTATAATGTGTTTTGCTTTTAAGTAAAACTAGGAGGTCAGCATTTATCATGAGCTAGTTTTTTCAAAAGTAGGTTTCTGGCGATATGTGTGATACGGGCCAGGGACACTGTCAAAATGCATTATCAGTCAAGACTGTAGAATTAATCCTTGCACATTAATGCTACGACTTAATAACCAGAGTGAATTCAGCACTGTCAGCCTGTCCGTTAACGTGGTGTCATGTTGCCTGTCAGTGAACCGACTAGTGAATTAGCCTGATAATCCGACTGAATCGTTTCACTTCATTTTTACATTTATTTGAATTGCTTAAAAAAAAACAGATGTGGGTGACGATTCAGAAGTATGGATCCAGGCTGGTAAAAAATGTTGTATGATGAAATAATTACAGCCAGAGCTCCTATGCTTTTAGCTTTGGGGAGAAATTTATGAATGAAATAGATTGCCATTACACTACATGTGAGTTCTATTGATGGTGCTTTAAAGATGATTTGTATGCATCTTGTTTTATGACTATTGCCTCTGTAGGTTGTCACTAACATAGTTTTTAATTTCTTCATAATAATTGCAAGGCTTTGAGTTTTGAGGCTCTGCTTTAGTTTCGCTCCTTGATTGAAAATTGGCATCCGTTTTGGGTATCTGTTTAGGATAGCAAACTTCAAAAGCACTGTTGTAAGAGAGACACATTATTTCCTGAAGGGCTTCTGTATCCTTAACAACTTGAGCTACATGAACTGTAAATTTTTTACTTAAAACAGAAATTAAACAAAATGTTCAGTATTTGCTACCAAGCATCTGACCCACTTTGTTTTTTTCAGATTATTTGTTTTTGGCATTTAGGCCTTTATTTGATAGGACAGCTTAGATATGAAAGGGAAGAGAGTGGGGGAATGACATGCAGCAAAAGGGCGCACGTTGGATTTGAACCTGTAGTCGCTGCAGAGAGGACTGAGCCTTTGTACACTAGGTGAGCTACCCAGGCTGCCCGACCCACTTTTTTTTTTTTTTTTTTTTTTGTTGTCAGTACAACGTACCTGTAATTTTGTGCTTCACTGTCGAGAGAAAACTGGTCATATTGTGAGAATTCAGAGTTTCCTTCCCAGTCGCTCAGCTGGATCCTTAGTTTATAGGACTGTTGAATTGTCAGTTTGGAGACAAATTCATTTCCTAACCAGAATTCACCTGAAGGATCTCCAAACCCCTGAAAAGACACAAAATAAATGCAATTAAACCTTGTTGAACCCCTGCAGGAGGGGCTTGTAGGTTACTTTTTCCATTAAAAAAAACAACAAACAAACAGGACCACCATGTACATTTCTTGGATACTACACTGAACGTTATTTTCCCTGTAACTAAAATATTTCATCAGAATACTGAAGAGACTTTCAGCAGTTACACAAATATTCACATTCCCAATGAGATGTTGATAAGAAAGTATGCCAGTTTTTACTGAACTTGCATTGTGGTAGGAAAAAAGGAAATGGCATGAATGCTTTCCTCGGTAAAGATTGCTTAGTAGGGACTTGAGGTTCTTTTTGGCACGGCGTTGGCTCATTTATCTCCTGTTTGGCATTGGCAATGCTGGTCTATTTTTGGGCATCATCTAGACCCCCTAGATTTTAAGTTTCAGATGCACTGCTCTGTGTTTGTAGTACAATCACCAGGCCTTTAAATCACTCTCAGTTGATGGCCAAAACCAAATTTGCTCACTGTATTGGAATGAATTGCATTGGGAATGAAAACCGTAGCCTAGGTTATATTTTTTTAAAGGGAAGAATTACTTCTTGATCGCTTTTACCTTTTTGTACTCTTGCCACGTACGGTGAAAGTCAACATGGCCGTCAAAGCGTTTTTGTAGTACTGTCCACCCACCTCCTTCTGTCTCCATGTCACAGAAAGCCTTCAAACACAAGGAAAAAGGAGTTCTTTGCTCATTTATAATTTGACAATGTTGTCTTATTTGAGTTTGTTTAAAACGTGTTAAGTTGCACGGAAGGTACACAGAATTGAAGTCCAAGTCTTAACTGAAAAGTTTCTAAGGAGATCACCATTTTAGCTAAAGCATGTACATCATTAATGGAAGTCTAAGAACATTTTAATTTAACTTCTCCGCCCTCAAACACAATACTGTTTACTGAGCATTCCAGAGGTTTTATTTACAAGATTGAGTAAGTGTTGATGGGTCAGTGCATGCCAAGTCTGAATCAGTTAAACAGGATTACTGTACCTTAACCTCTATTGTAGTGTTAGGTAATGTGAGAGTGTGGACTCCACTTTGGGTGTTTCCTGCCTTGAAGACCGCAGCACAGTCCATGAATGTGGTAGGAGTATCCTGCATCATGACAGTTTTGCTCTCTGCAGAAGAAATCAGCCTTGTTATTTTGACACACAATTGTATGGCATTTAACCGTTCTCCTTTGATAAGTTCACATTGAGGCAAAAAAAGGTCACATTCATTTCTTCAGTGTTACTGCTTTTACAGTGAGGCATGTGATAATTAAAGTTATATGATGATCTTTTGTGCAATTCATGACAACTGCACAACGACACACAATGGCCTAAAAAAAAGAAAAGAATTGTTGCAGGGCCATTTGATTGGATTAGTTTGTGCAGGCGTTAAATTGATTTCAAGTGGCTACAGCGGACTGTGGTTGTACTTGCAGCGCCCAAGTATGGATTTGTTTTACAAATATGAATATAAAACTTAAGAGTGCATCAAAGAGGTTATGATGACCTGAAGTGCGGACTCACCTCGAGCTGAACCGACAGAGATGGTGTGAATGAGGTTGTTCACGGTGTCCAGTAGCTCCTGCTGCTGACGTTGCAGTACAGTGTTGTTGGAGGAGACTTTGAGCAGCTGTTGCTCCAACTCGCCGATTATGGATGTCTGCCTCAGTATTAGAAACTGAAGCTGCTCTTTTTCATCGCGAAGCATCTTCAGCTCCACCTGCCTCTGCTCCTCCATCTCCTCCACCTTTTTCTCCAGAAAGCTGGGAAGAGGGTAACAAGTTCAGTGGTGCACATTAGCACAACACTATATTGTTTAGTATGGCCTGTGATTTTACAATATGTTGCGATTTGATGTTCTCACCTGTTTTTGTCATTCAGCTTGCTGATGTCATTTGTTTGGACAATTAGTTGTTTTTCCAACTTGTTAGTTGACAAGGAGTTTTCAAGAAGTTGACGCTCAAGTCGAGTTGTATGATGAATTACCTAAAAACAAAAGAACAAGGCGAAGCAGTTCAGTCAAGCTGTGTACAAGAGATATCTTGTAAAATGGTCCATTCGTCCATCAGTAGATTTCTAAATGCTCCTGAGTGATATAAACACTTTGTACTTCACATTAGCCTCAAGAAGGTCTCAGGATCCTCTTGATTTGTTTATCCACACAACACAACATGGTCCCAAGTTTAACTCACAACTAGATGCAGGTTGTGTTCTACTATTGACATGTTACTGTGAAATTATGCAGTTGCATCTGACATTTCTCCAATACAGTATGCAAATAACAACATGACTTGCATCAATTTAGAAAAAAGAAAGTAAAAAACCTTGTAACATAGAAGAAGGTATGGCAAAAGAGCAATAAACGTGTATAAAACAATCCTAAAAAGTTTGTTTCGTCAACAGGCAATTTGTCAAAATAATTCCATTTCGATTAGTGGGTCAAGTTCAACACAAGCTCAGTTTGCACCTCTAGCGTGAACAACAAACAGCCATTTGCAAAATGGAAAAACATGACAGGAAACAACGACCAAATTCCAATACAGCAGACATACCTGAACAAGGGAAACCTATTTTCACAGACCGACGTATTGAACTAAACTCTGCGGTTAGGGACCTTGCCTCTAATTTCCCAGTTCGGAGGAACTGAACTCAGCAAAAAGCAGGTTGTTTACATGGATCCAATGGAGCTGTTGATGCCTTTGAACAGACGGATGTCTGATTGTGACAAACTGATAGACCCTTTCTTGGGAATACGAGTGTGCTAATAACAGGAAATGCTGTACAGTTGGCTCACATAAGGTCATTGACGTGTAGCCACAATAATAAACTGACGCAGTCATGCCTGTTTTTCCCTCTGCGTATTTTCTTTTACATTATTTAATGCAGTGTATCGCAGAGGACACTTAGGCTTGCATCTATGAATGGAAACAAAGGAATGTTAAACATGTATTCATGTCATTAAAAAACAACTTAACCACAATTTCATTAGCATGTTATTCTGTTAAGAAGCTTATTATGCTATGTGTAAACTGTTTTGACAGTCCTGTTGCATAGCCTGTAAAAGTAGCAGGCAGTACAGCCTCACCTGTGCCTCCACATTGGTCAGTTTCCTTGTTTGCTCTGCGGTTTGACTCAGCAGGTTTGTTCCAATTTCAATCATCGTAGCTGTGTGGTTGTGTACAGCAGTCTGTTGGATTTGGACCATGTCCTGCTTCATGCTGTCCTGTATGTAGTTCTCCAGCTGCAGCACAGAAGCAAGACAATTAATTAGCTTGAGACCGTTTTAAAGAATCATTGATTAGATTGATCTTGCAAATGCCATTAGGAGCACTATGAGGAGGCAGAGGAACATGCTTTTCTCTAAGATTATCTGTCTCGTGTACTACTGGAAGTATATAGTGACGGTGTGAGCAAATATGACAAAAGGTTATTTTTACATTTGTTTTATACTGAACCTTTAACAACTTATTTTGGAAATATATTGATGGCGCTATAATAGAGATTTATGATCAAGCACCATTGTTTAATTATTTAAATAGAGCTATGGATGAAGTTGAACAGAACTGTCCCATGACAAGGTATTTTAAATAGTTTTTATTATACGGTGTCAAATATTTAAAAGCTTCTTTAAATTAAAACATGAAAATCATTGTTTTGTCCTGAAGGTCAAAATGTGGAAATTAATAGATTGTAATATTTTCTTAGGAAAGTAATACAATAATAAGAATCTTGAAACAGATTAATTAATTAATTTATATAATCTTGACTTATGCATGGTACAAACATTTACAGTTCTGATGTAACCTTGCCCATATCAAACCTCTTAATCATAGGAATAATACAATGAGCATAGATGGCCTCAGGATGTGAAATGGTCAGTGTTTCATCTTTACGAGATTTGTTCTCATCTACCTTACAGTATTGCCAGATTTAGACCGAGACCAATCATTAAGTTATTTCCTGCATGGTGTTCCTGAGTGGCAATCAGGTCACACGACTCGTAAACAGGATGGAAGTGTTGAATGAGGAGTTACATCCTTCATGACAGTATGACATGTGTGTGCAACTGGAAACCAGTGTCCGTTTAATATCTTTGTCATCTGCAGTAAGTTTGCATAATCACTTTGGTTATTTTCTCATCAGTCAGCAATGCAACCCCAAACTGACAATTTTATTATTATTTTTCTTATGGAAAATACAAGTAACATTTGCAATTAGTGCTGATTTTGTTTGTCTTCCTTTCATGACGTCAAGTTTGTTTGTGTTATTGGATACACAAAGGGATCTGTAGTAGGTGGAAGGCTGTCATTTGAAATTTTGGCAGGATGTCCCATTGACAGTCATTGATCTAATCAGTTGTTTACTCCATGCGCGAACTGTGTTCCTCAACAAATTGTTTTTCCTCATTTGTCATTAGCTGGTGCAGTGTAAAAAGGAAGGAAGGAGAAATTAAGTGACTATTTTAAATATATATATCACACCTGATGGAAGTCTACGGTTTACTGATTTGGAAAATCTTTTCAAAATAAAGCTCATCCTGAATGTTTATGTGACAGCAGTGTTAAGTTATTCAAGCTTTTAAGTGACTGATTCCTCTAACTTAGGTGGCAATTACTTGTTTTCTCAAGTTATTTACACTCTATTTAAGCTCTTCCATCCCTCAAGCCACTTCTGTAAAAGAGGCACTACCATGATTAAGTAAAGTTCTATATCATCCATCAATCCTTCTATTTCCTTTACCTGTTTAGTTCTATTTAGGATAATGGGGAGCCAAAACCTATCACAACATGGAATGGGTACATTATACCCTATGCACCTTTTAATCAGCAGTATAATTACATATATGAGTTTAAATGAATTAAGGCTGCACCCAAGGTAGCCAATATTTTGTTTTACTACTTTCTAGCTGTAGGAGAATGTGGTTTTCTTTTATCTGTGATGACATAAATTGTGACAACTGACCTCTCTACCACACGTAACAGCTTATCAGGCTGAATAATTAAATAGTATTTTTTTTACACATTTGTTCTGGGTTGCTAAGCTAATAATGGCTATAGCACACTTGCCTACTGATGGAGGTTTACAAAGTCTAGGCTAATTCTTCCACTTTGCAGAGCTGTGGTAAGGTATAATATTTAATAGTGAGAATATGTATTATATTTGGGTGCTTTAGTTCACACAAATCTTTATGGCAAAGTATCAAGTTAACTTTAGGAAAGAACGTTTGTGTTGTGAAACTTTAACCATCACACCTGAGCTGAGATTTCTCCCATATTTACTGTATCTTCTAATGTGCAAATTAATTTGGTGAAGTCGCACAACAGAAGAAGGCACTGGAGTCCTTCATTTAAACACAAACAGCTATGTTGATACAGCTAAATCTTTGGTGACATATCATTAATCAGCAGTGCTTCTTTGTAGGGGTAGGGAAAAAAATGGATTCACCTACGTATCAGGATTTTTTTTAGACAAATTTTAAAATCGATTCTTTTTCCTAGAATCAATTTTTTATTTTTTTTTTACCAGTGGTTCACCTAAATATTTCCTGTTTTATGGTAACGCAAACGGCGACTACATTATTTCCATTTCCAGCAAAACGGCGAAAGCAGAAAATGCAGAAAATACATGTTATGTACTGTACTTCTTTACAAATTAAATAATGTCAGACTGACTTTTTTAGAAAACAAATAGTTTTTAGAGATGTATAATGATATATTGTCTCTAGAATTATTCAACTTTTGTTTTTGTTAAAGAACGAAAAGAAAATCGCAATACTCAATACTATCGAATCACAGTACTTGTAGAATCGCAATAAATGAAAATCGCAATACACATTGAATCAGCATCAGTGTATCGTGAAAGAATCGAATCGGTACAAAAGCTTATTGTCCCAGCCCTCCTTCTTTGTATGTAAGAAATATGTAACCTGTGTTAAAATGTTCACTTGTGCTGCAAGCAGGCTTTGATTTCTGAGGCAGCACTTGAGCTTTTGTGCCCTCTGAGCGCTCCTGTGGAACAGTTTAGAGCTCTTTTCATGTTACGAGACGGGAATTGTGTGATCAAGCTGTGAGGTGTTCTTGTCTTGTATAGTTCTGATCAGTAATTACACTCTAAAGAGGGAGAAGAGAGGGAGGTCGTTCACTTCTTTCAATCACATCCCTCGTGTGGACAACTGTGTTGAGTCTTTGTCAGTCATTAAACCCATCATGTCCTTTTGCACTGAAAGAAAGTGTTTCACAGACAGATTTTTGTAAGTTTGTTTCCACATAAGACAATTGTTGTTTTTTAACAAAAATATGTCTGGTAATGCTGTGTGTGGGTTTTTTAATGTGTTATAGCTCTGACATAACTACACATTTAGACAAAATTGTTGTAAACCTTTTCTAAACTGATTATGTCTTGTTAAGTGGAGCAGTTTCATCACTCTTTTATTTTGTGGTATTGGTCAAGCCTCACTCATTTTAGTATGGCACTTAAAGAGCTAGTGGTTTAGTGTGAGCCTCAATAATCTGCCCATCACTTGAAAACAAAAACAGCATCCTTGAAAAACAACTTTCTTTTCATGCTGGATGTTAAAATGTGTAAGTGTGTAAGTACAGTATTAGATAATTCATCAAATGTTTTAGTGTTCTATATTTCATCCAAATGATTCTCATGCTCTATACTAGGTGTTTGATTTTCTTTAAAATGCTACCTTTTTTCCTTTCCAGAAAATTGTAAGGAAGTATGAATATCTCCAGTGACACGTGCTGAGGAAATATAGCTCCTCAGCACATGTTGTCCTTTAACATATCATGCTGCTTCAGATACCTAAGTATACTTCATCCTAGAGCTGGGCAATATATCGATATTATATCGATATTGTGATATGAGACTAGATATCGTCATAAGTATTGTCTTTTCCTGGTTTTAAAGGCTGCATTACAGTATTTAGTTCAGTTCAGTCATTTTCTGAACTTACCAGACTGTTGTAACTGTTCTATTATTTGCCTTTGCCCACTTAGTCATTATTTCCACATTACAGATGATTATTTATCAAAAATCTCATTGAGTAAATATTTTGTGAAAGCACCAATAGTCAAAACTACAATATCATTGCGGTATAGATGTCAAGGTATTTGGTCAAAAATATCGTGATATTTGATTTTCTCCATATCGCCCAGCCCTACTTCTTCCTATTTACCTCTGAAACTATCACTCTCAAATAACTGTAATCAAGGCAGTCATTGATATCACAGTCTCATGTATTGATGTGATATCATGGGTGTGACACAACTTTACCTTAAGCAGCCACTGTGTGTTGTTCTCCATGATGATCTCCAGTTGCTCCAGCCTCTGAGCCGACTCCTCGTTGTCCACAGGTCCATCCTTTTGAACTGGATAGTTGTAGTTGCTGCTCTGGGTTTGGCAGTTTTCCTGCTCAGGCAGCAGAAAAGTGTAGCTGCACGGCCCGTTTTGGATCTGATATTGTCTCTTACCCACAGCACTTTGTCCTGTCCCCAGACAAAGGCAGAAACTTAAAACTAGTAAGTCCACATTCAGCATCTTCATAGTAAAGCTATATATAATATTTACCTTTTACAAAGTAAGTACAATTATAAGTCCTTGGATTTTTAAGTTGACCTGTCCTTAATTTTCTCTCAATGACTGGATGTCTTCCCTCAACAATCCTCTTGAGGTTCTGCAGACTCCGTTTATTACCTCTCAGTGGAAGGAGGAGAAAAGGGCATCAGGAATTAGAGGTAATGTGTCATTCCCTTTAGGTTACCGGTTCCAGACTGCATGTGCTCTTCTCATCAAGCCCCCAACCACTTGTTTGAGCTGCCCGTGGCCCCTCTGATTAGCTAACTGTGAGTCTAAACCACACCCCCCTCACTGCCGCCACTCACTGTGAAGAGCAATGAAGTGGAGATTCCTTTCAGTGCACACTCACTTCACAACAGCAGATGCACAAAACTACACACTTTCCACTATATCCTCTGTTATACCCACATGTTTTTTTTCTTCTTTAGTTGAACAGCTACTCAGGATGCAGCTGTCCACATTCAGCACACACTGTGATAGTAGCAGTGTCCATCCCATTCATTGAAAAATGTTTCCCGGCCTACAACAAACACACTTGCATCTTTAAATGGGAGATTTAAAATCCACTGAAATCTACAGATTTTCCCTTTTCCTGAGAACGTTTTTCCATTTCTATTTTTCACCATTTTGATTTATTTCACAAGTTCATAATGTCATAAAACCATTCAAAATTCCCAGGTCTTTCTTCGTGTCTCACAGTCCACAAAGTCTCATATCATCTGTTATTGGTACAAACTAAAGTTGCCACTTGATGACCTCTGACCACAAAATAGTCATGGCTTTTATATTTGCCTTTGCTTCAGGGTAGGTTTTTGCAAGAATTAGATGAAATGTACTTGGCAGATCTCTATCTGAGTCTTAAGTATAATGAAGCATGATTTGCTCTTACCCTTTAAGGTAAAAAAAAGTTGTTTGTTTTCTCTTACAAAGAAAATGCAATTTTGTAAGTGTAGGCTACCTTGTTAGATGAGAGATTTGGTCAGCTTTTGAATATGTGGGCAAGTTGTGGGTGTTTTCTGTATCCTGTCCCAAATGTTCACATCTACACTAGCTTGAAATAGTACGACAAAAAGTGATCCCACACATTGTGAATCTGTTGAGTGTAACTGTTAATACTGTAAATGATCAGACCTAATACTAATACATATTCTATAAAAAGATTGGATATTTTCCAGAATTATTAAAGTCAATAGGCATGTTCTGAGTATCTTTCAGACAACATGCCTGAAAAGATTGAATTAGTAAGTTGTTTTTCTGTGGCTTAAAGAAAAAATGTTTTTAAGTAGAAAATGGTTCTGAAAATGAATCACCCTTGGTTTACGTTTTCTAGAAAAATTAGGGAACTGGCTCCCCACAACATATAATGATACAGCCATATACTGTACAACTTTTACCTGTTATGACTTTTCTGCAAGACACAAATAGAAAGTTTGGGGCATTTCCCCCTAATTGCAGCATTATTTAAGTATTTAAGTCTGTCTCAGGGCTCTGGGGAACAGATGGCAGGTGTGTAGTAGTGCAGGAAAGGCATTGACCTAGGAGGATGTTTTGTCCTATACTGCAGGAATGTGCCTCCATCAAAGACAATCTCCTATTGATTCAGTAGCGTCACTCTTTACTCCCCCTAACAGTAAAATCTTTGAAAAACAGACCTTCGTCCATTTTTAACAGTCTGTAAAGTAATTGTAGATCGATTGAGCTATATTGTGTACTGAATAGTCAATTTACCATGGCATAATCACATTTTAGTGTTAACTGCACCATTTTTAATTTTCTGACAGGAAAGCCGTAGATTTGCCCTGTGCAGTTGGATAGAAATACCGAAACAGAATTGTAGGAAGTAGGCTGATGTAATAGTTACTGTATAAGGGAAATGCAACATATTTAAGGTACATTACCAAAGAGGAAGGACTTGTCGTCATTCTAAAAACATTAACTTTTTTCAGGTGTAGGCTGAATCATTCAAACTTTAATGTCAACATTTGAACACACAGGGAAGGAAACATACCACACACTAAACTGCCCTCATACTACAAGCAGACAATGTGACTTCTGCTGAACTCTCTGTTAATGTATTCTTTGTATTTCTCCTAGTTTTTAAAGCCTCCTTTCTCACAAAATAGACCTTACATATAGTCTTCAATCATTCCCTTTAAAGTGCACAATGTGGGTTAACGTTAACATGACCCTGTCTCTGAACCCTCTGACCAACCCTTGATTACTTGACGTTAAGTAAAACCTGTGTGAACATTGACAAAAGACTAAAAGCGTTCAAGTTTGTTTCCTGGCATTCAACTTCAGAATAGAGCAGATTGTCCCCTTCAGTTTAGCAACTGACCCCTGCTGGATATAGAGCAGGCCCGTGGTGAGAGCTTAGGGTATCACTCACCAAACCCAAAAAGAAACAGAGCCTCAAAGAGATTCACATCATTTAGTAAGACAGAGCTGACAATACACTATGAACAATGTGGGCTGCCGAAATGAAACCAGGCACATAGGATGCCATTGTAACTCACCTTAATGCAAGTTCAACAGTGAGCAAGGAGTTGTCTTATTTAATGGGATTCTGATGGGATTTGGTGTTATATAAATCTAAAAATATAAGGATGCCTTAAAGTTAAAGGTTAACTTAAACAGTGGTGAATATTTTGTTTAAATTTTGTTAAGCTAGTTGCTATTAAATTTCAGTAGTGGCTGTTTTTCATGTGCCACATTCTCACAGCTTCAGCTGTATCACTATCAGCCACCTTCAGGACAGTTTCAGTATTGAATCACAGTTTCAAATTGGTGGCTGTGATGACTAACAACTGATATCCTTCTGGGTTTAAGTGAATACTTAAAGGACAATTCCAGCGCAAAATGAACCTAGGGGTTAATAAAATATGTGTATCAAGTCAAACATTCCCTGGAATCTGTTTTTATGCTAATCGAATGCGTCTCTAGCTTTAAACATGCTACCGCAAACCGGTGGTTAGCTGCTAACGCTAGCTTTCGGGGCAGAGGGTAAATCGCTATTTTATACCACTAACAAGGCTAAAAATTTCACCACACTTCAACAGTAGCATAATGAGGGTCCCTACATGTAAACAGAAGCATTGTAAGTGTACAGACAGTTTATTAAAAAGATAAAGAGTAGCGTTCATGTTTACATGCGGGCGCCATCTTGGAAAACAGTCATGAGAAAAGCCGTGCAACCAGTAACATAGCTCAAACGCAGCGTTCGTGATTCGACTGCTCATGACTGTTTTCCAAGATGGCGCCAACATGTAAACATGAACGCTACTGTCTTTATAATCTATATTTTTAATAAACTGTCTGTACACTTACAAAGTTCTCAATGCTTCTGTTTACATGTAGGGACCCTCATTATGCTACCGTTGAAGTGTGGTGAAATTTTGAGCCTTGTTAGTGGTATAAAATTGCAATTTACCCTCTGCCCCGAAAGCTAGCGTTAGCAGCTAACCACTGGTTTGCGGTAGCTTGTTTAAAGCTAGAGATGCATTCGATTAGCATGAAAACAGATCCCAGAGAACGTTCGACTCTGTACACGTGTTATTAACCCCTAGATTCATTTTGCGCCGGAATTGTCCTTTAATTAATTCATCAGGGACAGCACACCATTATTCAACATCAATATGATGTAAATGTGCCAGGTTGGTGTTATGCAGGTTGACGTTATCATCATGGTTAGTATTATTTTAATGTTTATGAGAGAAATTCACTATAACTACTAGAGAGAAAGTTTCTTGAAATCCAAACGCACGATTAATGCTGGGAAGTATGTCAATGTAACAACATTTCAGAACAAATTTATTTTGATGAATTTAGTGAACAATCAGCAGGACATTAATTCAACTCATAATCACAAAGTCACAAATTAAACTCAGAATTCTTAAAGGCCCTACACACCTATAGTCCACCCACACAGGTGTTTTCACTTATGTTGCCTTATTAGGCCTCTTCTCAGGACTGGGCTTGTATATACTGTACTATACTTGACTGACGGCTCCCTCACTTTCCTGTTAGCTTTGTTGCACTGGTAGGGCCGGCTTTTTTTTTTTTACTGGAAACGGTTTGACATGTCACAGCAGGAAAAACACAGTTGTAAAACTCTGAAACTTAAGCAGCTAATTTCCGTTTAGCTGCTTTACTTTCAGGGTCTTGCTAATGTGCATGCTGGCTCACTGTCACACTTTCATGGCCTACTGGGACACTTAAATTAATCAGAGACATTGTTAATATTATTAGAAACACCTGTGCTTTTTCTACTATAACTAGTCAAAGCATCTGCAGGTAAAATATGCCTATTGTTATTCATTCATAGAGGTTGGTGATATAATGTAATTTTCAGCTTCAACCAGGTCTAATTAACCAGAGTAACTGAAAACTGAGTGTGTTTAACTTACTCTAAATGTTGTAACAGGAAATTTTAAGTTGACTTGAAACTGATAAAGTAATTACAAACTCCAATGAGTTAATAGAAAAAAGATGATTGGACTGAATTTATTCTTGGACAAGTAACTTCCTGTAGTTTCCAGATGAGCATGCTTTCAGCATGTCGAGCTGTTGTCTGTTCTTCTGGTGTGTGTGTGTGTACAGTGTGTTTTTTTGTTGTTGTTTTTTTACAGAGAAGCTGAACATGATTAGCTTCTGCGTCACTGTATCCTGACTGTACCTCTCTGAAAAGACTTCATTTGGATGGTCATTAGCTGACGGTCAGTTTCTCTTCTTAGATTTGTCGTCTCCAGAGGCACCTGTCTGCCGGGGAGCACCAGCAGGACCTGTTCCAAGGCCAGCCAGCCATGTTTGTGTCCCATCACTCCCAGCCACCCACTCAGAGTCTGGTGGAGCTGATCCAGCTCTGTGGAGGAACAGTCTGCAAAACTGTGCGACAGGCTGGTATCTGCATCGGGAAGTACAGCGGCAGGAGACCAGAGGGAAGCAGGATCCTGTCTGAGCAGTGGGTGCTGGGTGAGATGTTTTCTTTTACACAATCTGTGTTAAATGCAAAATTCCTTTATTATGTCATTAGTAATTGTATCTCTCATTTTTTGTGATTTTATTTCAGATAGTATCACACATTTGAAGCGGCTGTCATATGATAACTACGACTTGAGTTGAAATTGATGTTGTGCCTGGTCACATACACTCAGTTTCTACCTTAGTGTTCCGCAGGTTTATCGTCCTGCTTGTATTCAGGGGCTTTACATAAATCCTCTGAAATATTCAGTTTTGAAAGACTTAAGTCCTTGGTTACCATGGAAACATGTTACCTCTGAGGACTAGCAATCATTCAACAGCGCCCTAGGTTACTGTGAAACATGGAAAACTGCTTTTACATAGTGCATGTTGAGCCTTTATTATTATATATTTTTCCTATAAATTAGTGTGTAACCAACAAGGCAGAGAGTGAGCATTAGGATTTTTTTTCATTCATAACGCTGTGATTTTAAAAATACTTTCTGAGCCAGTTTAACACTCTTATGGAGATAACACACTGTATCCTTACATACATGTTTTGTGATGTCATTTTTAATAAATACTTTTTTTATTTGATTTGATCATTGGTTTTCTTATGTTCTTTCAAATAAAGAGTTGTTTAAGTTGTTTAAGAGACAATGTTTTTTTTGAGTGATGTAATTTTCAATTTTCCAGGTTTTATTGAAATTGACTTGTGACAAGATGAATTTAATTTGAGAGTAACCACTTGGTTTTGAAAAGTACATATCATAGTGGTTTGATGGATCAACCTTCAAAAGTGTCCATTCAGCTGTGTCACTGGGTGACAGATGGCAAATTAACAAGCTGATGTACTCACACTTATCACTCATGTTTAGGCAGCAGAGATGGAAAGTGACACAATTACTCATATACTACAATACTTTAAATGTACTAAAATCTTACTTGAGAATTTGTAGTTTTGACAAACAGATGTTTTTCTAAAGTATTTAATACATGCATGTGTAGTATGTTAGGTTCATAAAGTATAATGCAAACACTATAGAACAGTGATTTGCCAAGTAGATGAAGAAATTAGTTTTTAGCTGTAACATTTACTTGCCTCTTTGTCTTTGCACCCAGCGTTTGGAGCCACTTTATCAGGCCAAGCGCAGTAAAATAAAGAATTGTATAACTATTTAATTTCAGATAGCATTCTGGACAAGACCTGTTATCACCCCACCTTCCCTGCAAACATTACTAAATCATATCTGTGTCGGATTTAATTATTTTGTATAAAATTGAAATGAATGTGATGTGAATCTTTTGTAAGAAAATAAGTAAACACTATGACTTGCTTTTGAAAATGGTACTATGCATATATATACTATGTAATTTGTGGGAAAGCCGCATGAATGTATGGGAAAGCAGGACCAGACTTGCAGGAGCATTATGGAAGTCATGGTGCGCTCCCGTCCATTGGCTGGCCTCTACACGTCATTTGACCAATCAGCTTCGTCGATGTTACATTACGTAGGGAAGCGTGTGTGTGACATTTGCTGCAAGAAGCTAGTTTATGAACAGCTTGCCGGATAAAGATGAACTAGGAAAAGAAATAGAAAATATTTTGCCTATTAACTGAGCTGACGTTTGGGTTATTATCGTACCCGCATTAGAGAAGACAGTTTATATCAAAGGTAGCGTAAGGTAAAACTTGCTGTCTAGCTAAACACGTTAAATAGTAGGCTAACCCTTTTTCTTAACTTACAACGTTAACGTAGCTGGAAGTGTTTGGGTTTAAGTGTTGTTCCGATTTGCTCTTCTGAGATGTTAATACTAATCCGTTAATTTCGTTTTTTTCTATTGCAGTATGTGTGGACGTTAGCGCTTAAGCCGACTTTGCTAACTGCCTTTTGCACACAAGGTTATAATTAGCTTTAGCCAGCTAGCTCTTCACTCCCCTTTTGCTGCAGCTTTCTCACTTTCTTATGCTGACTTATCAGGACAGGTGTGCTGAAAGTAGGCCAGGTGTGGTGTCGGATAGATAGAGTAGGCAACTTATTCATAGTGCTTACAGAGTAGTACTGTCCTACAGTCTACTTCGGGGATTTCTGTTACTTTAGTGGAGCCAAAGGTGGGAAAATGCTGCTTTCCTTTGTTGTGCACACATACTCGCTGCGGTACTGGTTTCCAGCCACGGTCATGCTGGGAACAGCCCCAGCTTATCTGCTGTCATGGGGGACATGGCGCTTACTCTCAACTGTCTTACCAGCGAGGGTGTATCACAAGTTGGACGACCGGTTGTACTCAATGTACCAGAGTATGGTCCTGTTCTTCTTTGAAAACTACACAGGAGTTGAGGTGAGTGATCTTTCATTTAATGCGTGTAAACCTGCAGTAAATCTGGCTAATGGCACTACATTCAGTGGGTTAGTGTGGTCACCATGTGTCGAACTGTGTTTATTAAGGATAGGGAATTTTAGCCATTAATATCTATTCTGATAATAGAAATGCAAGTACACAGTCATAGCCTAAGTAAAATTGATTGATAAGTGACAGCTGCCTCTGACTGGCTGCGCCTGCGGACTTTACGTTGCAATTAATATTGCATGCACACCCCATGCAGATTGCATTTTTTGCGGGTGTCTACATTTGTTGGAACTCTTGAAATAACAAAACGTAAAGTGGAGCCAGTCACAGAGGCTAACAAACAAGATCTTGATTAACCAAATGTATGGCAGGAAAGTCTGCATTCTTTTGCCTTTTTGTTGCCACTCCTTGTACAGTTGGTATGGTTGTAGGTTAGAGTTGGCAGACAAACAACAGTGATGGTGTTGTGGGTGGGAAGATGTCATTTCTGATATGATGTGATTTGTGTAATCAACGGTCTGTGCTGTCCCGCCAACTGAGGCCACATGAATAGATTGGAATGGACCTGTTTAATTAATCCTCTTAGGTTTATTGAAAAGCTGCAGTCTATGCTGGTTGAGTTTTTGTAAAAATGGGAAAAATCCGTCTGAACTGGAAACAAATCCCTGTTGCAGTTTAAATATTTAACAAAACAAATTAATCTTTATCTTAATGTCGAATAATTTTGCAAACTGATGTGTCTACCATTTTGCTTGATTGTGTAATACCTTCAACCTGCTTTCTCTGTAGATTGTTATATATGGAGATATACCAAAGAACAAGGAGAATGTGATCTACCTGTCTAATCACCAATGTACAGGTAATGCATTTAATCAAAATCTAGTGTCAAGCACCGATTGAAGTAAATGTCTAATCTCTACCAATGGCTTTCCTTGTAGCTGACTGGATCATTGCTGACATGCTCGCCATCAGGCAAAGTGCTCTCGGCCATGTCAGATACGTCCTTAAAGATGGACTCAAGTGGCTCCCGCTGTACGGATGGTATTTCTCTCAGGTAATGCAACTGTGTGAGTATTTGAATGTCATTGTAAATTGCAGATGTAGTGATGTAAATTAAACTTGAATCACATTCCCCACTGCTGGTCTCATAAGATTATCTTTCTGTTTCAGCATGGAGGAGCCTATGTGAAACGAAGTGCAAAGTTTAATGAAATGGCGATGAAGAAGAAGCTCTTAACTCAGACTCAATGTGGCGCACCAGTGAGTACACTTTATAAATGTTCTAAATAAGCCTATTGACGGCATGCGCATTTACTCAGTGAGGTTGACATACTGTATGCGGTCATGTCTTCCCCCTCAAAGACGCAAGTTCAGTTTTCAATGATGTTCAAAGACGAGCTAGGACTTCAAAGATTAAGATTTTTGTTCCTGCAGTGGGGAAATTACATTATTTTCACTCTGTTGTAAGTATTACACACTAGCCTGAAATCCATACACATGCCCAGGACCTATACATGCAATAATGGTCAGAATGAGGGGGCTGCCCATGACATGTGCCCCGAGCAGTTAGTGGTTCGTGGTTCTGGGCTTTTGCTCAAGGGCACCTTGGCAATTCCCAGGAAGTGAACAGCTACCAGTACAAACTCTGTAGTTGGTCTGCACGGGGACTTGAACTGGCGACTCTCCGGTTCCCAAGCCAAGTCCCTACGGACTGAGCTACTGCCATCCGACAAATTATGTCTTCATCTGGGGCCTTATTTTCCCAATTTTTATGATCAATACAAGTTTTTTAAACTTTCACCACTTAAATTCACTGCAGAGCTTTGTGCAATAATCTTCCAAAATACTGTCTTCCAAAAATTTCTCCTTAACCGACTTCTAATTAGGATTTTGATGTGAATAGTGTCTTGAGTTTGTATTAACAGAACATCTGAACATCTGTCGCCAGCACCAATGAAATGAAACTGATCAGATATTGGATGCAGGAGGGTTCAGTTGCAGTGTGTGTTATTGTATTGAAAGGGCTTTTTTTTTTTTTTTTTTTTTTTAATCACTGTTTTGGGATTTAACTGTGGGGGATTAGTGTGTGTGCGTGCGTGCATGTGTAGACAGAAGTGGTCCTGGTGACCTGAAGGTAATGTATAAAAGCTCTGTTGTGAAGTGGTGAAAGTTAACCTAACCAGTTGTCACAAATCCGTGCACTCATATGAACATGTACATTTTCATCTTTGTTCCTTTTTGATTGAAATTCATCAAATCAACTCTAAATCAAATTGTTAAAGTTAAACTTACATGCCTGGTTCCATTACATCACACATACATTATGAAGCATTTTAAAAAGTGCTTCATTGGCACATCAACTACTTATTTAGCAGAAAATGAAAAAGAATGATTCTTATACATTTCATTCAGTACTACAGTGCTAAAGTAAATGATCAGAAGGGTACAACTTCCTGGTAATTGTTGACCGGAAAAGACGAAGAGATGTAGCAGTATGTTGAGTCTACATGACTATAAACTCAGTTTTCAGTTCAGTTGAAATCCACACTGATTCAAAAGAACGAGGGGATGAAAATTGTGTATCTTCTAACTATAAATTCAGTACAGTGTTTGGTTTCCATGTTTCTTGTTCAACAAATCCTGTCAATGTTAGACATTCCATTCTGGCCGGTGCAATAAGAACCAAACGGCTTTGATTTCATGTGTATTTCTCCCTGCAGATGTACCTTGTCATCTTTCCAGAAGGAACTCGGTATAATCCAGAGCTCAAGAACGTTATCGCTGACAGTCAGGCTTTTGCTACAAAAGAAGGTACTTTCATGATAGCAGCCATTTACTGCTGTACTGCCGCATTATAGTTCGCCACAGCCCAGTCAGTCTTATTGTGTGATCTGTGATCACCCTTAAAAGCTACTGTTGTGCATACGGATTTAAAAAATAATTTCAAAGTTAATTTTTTTCAGTTATTCATTAAAAGAATCATGTATTGCGAAGTTCAAAACTGTACAACAAAGTGAAACTTGTATAAAAACACTAGCATTTCCCATTTTATTTATATCTATCTATATATCTATCTATCTATCTATCTATCTAGGACATTTAGAACCCTTTTTGTTGAAGAATTAATTAGAAGAGCTTTGTAGAGAAAAACTATATTAATTTCTATCATCATTGGATTACTGGTGTGGTGCCAGGAATTGGTCAGTGTCCACCAAAACGGCTTATGGAATATTCCAGCTGGTGCAGCTCAAAGTTTTGAGGACTAAATGGACCTGTGGCTGGCCAATAAGAGAGTTTGAAAGAGAGGACTCTTCCGGTAATTTTTTTTTTTAGCATGAGGATGTGAAATAAACTGATTTTAAATGGTGGTTATATTTATCTGCAATGTAAATTTGAGCTACAGCGTTACAATTTCACAGCTAAATACAGTTGTTGCATCAACATGATTATTGTGATGCCTTTTGGCAGGGTCGACTCACAAACTGCATCCATTTCTGCAGAGATTAAGTCTATCTCTGGACCACAGCTCTGAATATCACCTTCCCCCATTAATCCAAATAAATCGCTCTGGAGAGCCGACATGTGCACATGACATTATCTGCTATTAGTGAGGTATTAGTGAGCAGAGGGTGGTGCCACGTCGACGGGGAAACAGACTGTGCAGTTAATGACCAAAACACAAGCATTTACATAAAATTAAAATGTATGTATTTATTTTTAAGGTACTTTGGAGGGGTTTTAGTCATTATTTTGATAGTAGATAGTTGACAGAAAATTACAGCACAGATGGGAAGATGACCTGTAACAAAGGTTCTCAGCCACACTCACTCTGAGGAAGATGCGATTACATGGCTTGCATCTTCTATTGTGTAGGCTGATATGGCATGCTTAATATTCCCACTGTTAATATAACCTGTATTTAATCAGGCAATCTAATTTAATAAATAATGTATTACTTCTGTTCCTCTCCATAGGACTGGCTGTCCTGAAACACACACTTACACCTAGAATGAAGGCCTCGCACACAGCCTTTGAGGCCATGCAGGACCACCTGGACGCTGTGTATGACGTCACAGTGGCCTACGAGGGAACGCTGGACGCCTCTGGTCAAAGGAAACCTGCACCATCGATGCCAGGTAAGCGGGCACCAGGCTGCAGACCTGTGTAGGAATCTCAATCAAGCATCTTTTATAAAGAAGATTTAAATCTGTTTTCAACAGCTTCCTTCATTTAACCTGGTCTCACAATGTGATCTGGACCAGGAACTGTAGTCCTAATGGGTTGAATAAAATACTCATTTGTGTAGGGTGTAAAGTCATACAGGACACACGCAGCTGGAAAACGTGTAAATGCAAGCCCACCTCCAGGGGAGTTGGCCAGGCCAGGCCACAGAGTAGAAGAAGAGTAGTCTCACCAGTCGACTCCAGAATGATTCTATTCTGCCCAGTCATCGCTCCTTTCCTGTTGTACTATTTACAGTAGCGGACAGTAATATGGTGAAAAACAGGATTCCATTTGTTGCCCATTTACACCTCACATTTATCTGGATGTCCTATGTGGATAAGAAAACACACTAACATTAATGCAAGGTGTTAAAGTACGAGAGAAGGTATTTTGATGTGAAAGCGACCGTATCGGCCGGACCACATCAGGAGCTGGACAGCAACAGCTATAACTCTTCCCTCACAAAAATGATTCCAAAAAAAATTATATCCGTCCATGGCATTGCTTCCCTTGACTTGGAACTTGCCATCCACCAGCTAACTAATTTACATCTTAAGATTCAATCATAGTGCCGGCAGAATAAAAAAAAAAAAAAAGAAAGAAAATGCCAGTTATTAATGCAGGAGATGTGATTTGTTTTTTTCAGCTAACAGCAGCTGCAGTCTGCCTCTATCTCCTGTTGATCAATGTATCCAAAAGACACACAGGCCTTGTATCACCAATCCTGCAACATTGTGTACACCGCCTCAGTAATTAATCACATAGCCAACCTGACCCATTAACAGCCGTGTCTTCCTGTAAACAGAATGACTCCATGTTTTGGAGTTTTTGATTATTCTGTGTTCCCGGTTGCTCAACGAGCACTGTTTGAATGTAAAAACAACATCCCGTTTCAGTCAGGAATAAACATCGATGTGTTTCTAGCAAACAAAACGGAGCGAATAGAAAAGCATTCTTCTCGTCATCACGCGCTTCCTGATCTCATGTGGTGAAGGTGACTGTAGTGATTTCAGAAGGAAGTGGAAGTGACTCGAGGCTGTGTTGACACTAGAGTCCAAACTAACGTTTCTCATCCATATGAACAGTTTGAATCCGTTCCACTTATGTGATGGTTGAGGAATGGGTAGTGTAAAGTATGTGACTTGTGTTCCAAAATTTGTATCACAATTGATGTCAGTTGGCAGAGATAATAGACTTAATAATATTGAATTTGATCAAAAGAAATAAAATTTCTTTGAATATATTTAACCTCTCACTGTGAATGTTCAAAAAGAAAGAACACAACATAAAGTGTACATTTGTCGGTAATAACTTATTAACAGCATTTTTAAACTATAGACAGGGCCAGTAGCTAATTTTTTCTCTCTAAACATTGAAACTGATATATTGCCATATTTCTGTATCTCGATTTCAATATTGAACATCGTATTTTTTTAATGAGCATTACATTTGTTTTTGGCATTTAGGCCTTTGTGACAGCTTAGACATGAAAAGGGGAGAGAGGGAGGGGGGATGACATTCAGGAAAGGGCCGCAGGTCGGACTCGAACACTCTGCGTCGAGGACTGATCCTCTATATATGGACGCAAGCTCTACCACAGGCACCCGAACAACATCTTATTGATTGAGAATTCAATGCATTCAATTAAATGAACACTTTGCATAACAAAATGATCTACCATCATGTACTTGTGTTGAGCTCCCTGCACCTCTTTAGTAGCAGTTTGGTCTCCTCTTTGTTTTCGGACGACTCAACATTTTAAGATTCATTTGCAGCTTTAGAGTTTATTAAAAAGGACTCCGATTAGGAGGCATTGTCACTACAGAGCAAAGAGTTGATTTCCTCCTTCTATCCAGGAAGTTGTTTTTAAAGTATGTTTTGGAACATTGTTCCGCTCAAACACGAATGTGCTGCAGACAGTGGACGCTCAGATGGTTGTGTTTTTTTCTTTTTAGAGATACGTTGGCTTCATATGTCTTCTTGCAAAAATAACTCATGCGTTTGTGTGTCTCTCCTCCTCCGTCTTTCATTGAGTTGTCAGTGTTTATTGAAGTGGCACATATTGTGTCTGGTCGATTTTTAAATCTGTGCAGCAGCTGACTGAGGTGCTCTCTCAGCTAGTGGAGCGATCTTTCGCTGCTGACTTCGATCAAGTTTCCTCTTTTGGCCGCAGTGCCCGGTTTCCTGATAATATTGCATGTTGTGGAAACAGGAACCTGAAGGTCTCTGGGGATACACGTGTAGCCTTGAGCGTTCACACTTGGTTACATTTTTATGCTTGACCTTCTCAGACCCTTTTCTTTCTTTAGTTCTCTGACAGTTTTAATTTTGACTTGACACTAATAACTTAAAATGTTTTTTTATTTTAGGAACATGTATTGGGTGATGCTGATTTTTGTCACATCATACAACTAATGAATCTTCAGTTGAAACTCTGAACATTTAGCATTTCGGACATTAAATTGAACTTGTTTTTCTACGTCTACACTAGACTTGATTTTAGTCTCATTTCTTCACTGATTTCATTATCACATCTGCACATTGGTCTGATTCTGTCTAAGGATTGCTTATCTTACTTTGGTGCACCAGTTTGACCAACAAGCTGTTGTGCGATACCAGTCTTTCCTCTCTTGAGTCAGAGAGCCCTGGCATCACAGCGTCAGAGCAGCTCCAATCTATCATTGTCACATCATGTTGATGTTAAGTGCTTGCTCTACGTGCCATTTTGCTGAAAGGCTTATCCTGTTTTTGTTTAGTCTCTTTATTTTTTGTGTTTGACAGAATTCCTGTGCAAAGAATGTCCCCGAGTCCACATACACTTTGACCGCGTGGACATAAAGGAAATTCCTCCAGAGCCACTGTTTTTCCGCAGGTGGCTGCACGAGCGGTTTGAAATCAAGGACCGGTAAGTGTGTGGGTGGAACAATTAATCATCTTGAAATTGCATGTTATTCAATCAATATATAAACCGCAGTGATGTTTTTAAATGTTTTGCCACCAGTTTTAAGGACATATGTATCTAAGCTTCTAAAAGAACTTCCAGCTTATTCAGAAAATCTTCTAATGTGCAGTTCCCTTTAGTATAGACCAGTGGTTCTCTAACCATTATTAAAGAAAATAAATCCGCAGATTATTGGATAATGAAAATAATCATTAGTTGTACCCCTAAGATCATTTTACTCGGGGGTACGTGAAAGACAAAGTCCAGAGCCTGTGATATAGACTGGATTTCAGAAGTGTTTGGAAATTCTAGTTGTTGTTGTTGTCTTGAATATAGTCAGCATGGAAAATGGTTATCTACTGAGCCCAACATTGACAACACCAACCAAGCCACAAACAAAAAAGCCCCAGGGTGATTTTGTTGTAGTTTTTGTGCTGTAACTGCTGTAAAAAATCCTTACGTGAACTTTTGTCAGACAGATCTTTGCAATGTTCTGTTTAGCTTTTGTACACTTGTTCTTTTCTAAGATGGGCTGAATCCCCTAAGAGAATGATCTTTCTTTTTAAAGCCTGCTGACGGATTTCTACGAGTCGGAGGATGGAGACAAAATATGCAGGTTCCCTGGGGAAGGCAAACATTTGCCTCTGAACCTTTCTAAAACCCTCCCATCAGTGATAATCTTGGGGGGGCTGACACTGCCATTACTGCTGACGGAGAACGGCAGGAAACTGTACGTGAGAACCTGGGTGTACGGGACACTGCTGGGCTGGCTGTGGGTGAACGCTTTTCCTTAACGAACAGGGCAGAGGTTGCCACGATGAGACGCGCAAAAGATATGGAGAGACATTGCCATTTTCCTGTATCACAACAACACAAGGTGTGTTCCAGATGCAGAGCAGTATCTGATAAGAGGATCAGAGATTTAACCTACGTGTCTGGCTCACTGTTGACCTTGAGCTGAAAGCTGAACGGCGATACAGAGAAATGTTAAGCATTTTGTGCTACTTGTTCCCTCGCATTATTTGGATTTGCAGCCTGAAATGATAAGAAAACGTGTGGATTTGGTGGAAGGCATTCTCAAAAATGCCCCTTGTTATCTACTATGAAATACAAATAGCTATATACTTCTTAAAGTAATTCCCCCCCCCCCATTTAGCCAAATCAGTATTAATGCATGCTCACTTTCCCATCAAACATTGGCCAGTTTTAAAGCTCTAATATGACATGGAACAACGATGAACAAAGATGTTGATGATAGATTATTAATTTTTAAATGCACTGACTCCTTGGCATTGGTGATCATGTTATTTATGCCAAGTCCCATGTTAGGAAGTTTATGCACTCTGCTCATTTAGAATGATGTTTTTACGTTAGTAAAACAAAATAAATTGCATACAGTCCTCTATAGGGGCTCATAAACATGACACCAGCTGCATTGTTTACCATAAATATTCATATGACATCAATTTATTTTATATACTGATAATGAATGTAGCTATAAAACCCTAATTTATGCATATATGAAATAGTGAATGTTTTTTCAATTTCCAACACCCAAGATATTGATTTTACTATTAGTGATATCATATCATATTAGTGATAAAAAAAAATACTATCTATTGTACATTTTTGAGTCTTTGTTCTACCGATAAATATTGCTTTAACCTCAATGTCAATCATTGCCAAAACCTGGTGTATTAACCATGATGGTCTACGTGTTTTAAGTTGAGCAATACTTGTTTAATACCAGCCCAGATGACCGCAAATAAACTTAATGCTTTTTTTTTGTTGTTGGCCTAAATACATTAGAATTTGATTTTTTTTTTTTTTTATATATATATATATATATATATATAGATCTATAATGGTATATTCACAGTTCCATCACTTTTATATACATTTGTTACTTGGAATACCATGTTACAGCTAATACAAAAGTATCTACCTAGCAAAAAGCTGGCAAAGCCATGTTAACAGTATATCACAGGTTCTTGTGAACTCCAAGCCATTTATATTATAAATGTCACTGTGTTGTGAAATTCACTCTCTGTTCTCTGTTGTTGTTTACTGTAATGATACCATTGCATTTTCCCACGAGTCACTTTACATGTTTGCCGTCTCGTCCTTGTCTGGAGTTACTCTGAGATATTTTTTCCTCGTGGATGGTACAGTAAATCTCAGTTTTTACATGCCGCTCCAATACCTCACTGGAATAATCCTTTCTTGCTCTTAAATGACTGTTGTCAGCCATTTTATAGTCATTTTACCCTGACAAGGTCCAACTGTACCTCATGAGGAAAACTATGTAGACAGTATTTAATGCCAACTGGTTTTGGAAATGTGTGCCTTCTCTTTGGAGGAGATGGTCCTCAGCCCTCTTAGAGAGGGCCACAGTGGCTCTTTTCCACCAGGTGGCTGCATGGAAGTGCTCTGCTGGAGCATGTGGTCACATTGTCTACAGTTCATAGTGGCTTATTTTGCTCAAAGAATGCATTGATTTACACTTTTATTAAACGATGAAACCTTTTATGTATGTAAGTTCTGGAAATGGGTTGGTCAGAGTGAAATAAAGTGGTTTTCTTTGGGGAGTCACGTTTGTCTTACTGTCCTGATTCTAAACACATGATTGTTAAAAGACTTCGTCCCATATATTAGAGATGCACAAGTATATTTACATACTGCTGGAGTTAGGCTGATTGTTGAGTTAAACATGTATACCCAAAATGCACTTTTTAATTGCACGGTCACATCAAAAAGATTTTTAAATGCTTATGCACAATTTAATGTTTTTCATTAATTTACACTGAACTATTTTCTATGTTTGGAAACTTCATTATCAGAGCAAGAATTTTAAAGTAAATCCTGCAGGTTTAAGGGCTTGAGCTGCCTGAGGGACAGACTATGGCCAGAATAAATTTGCTGTTGGACCCATATTTACCACCCATCTCCACACCCCACTTACTGCCTTCTGTGCATTGTGTACCTTAATGCCTCCATGTCCTCATTAAGTACAGTGGACACAGCAGACTGCATATGGCAGCTTTATCTAAATAAGCCAAAGGGATCAACCAGTATCTATGTAGCTACTTTTCACACACCAAAGTGGGTCTGACAATCCCTACAGATACAATTATAGAAGGTTTTTGGTTGAAAACTGAAGAATTCTGTCTTTTTGAATGTGATATGTACCCAAGAGAAAATCATTTATTTGAGAGTTTTCAGTATTCAAAAATAGGACCATACCTTCTGAGATGGTAAGCAAAACAATACACTCCCAGATTTCAGGCCAAAAAGAAATGGTAAAAAATGTGGTAAAATGGTTATATATTGTTATTATAACATGTTTTTCTTATCTTGTTTTTCATTATATTTATTTCTTAGATTACATTTCTTTCTTCTATATAGCTCGTATGGTCAGGAGGGTACTATGTACAAAACTTCAATAAGATTTTTTTTTTTTTAAATTGGAAACCAAAGAAAAACGATTCATCTTCCGAAATACTACATTCCCACGTTATCAAATGTCAGCGAACACAGTCCGAACTAAATGGCGCATGCGTATAACGATTTGTAACAAGGAAGCACAGTCACAGATTGAAGGTAACGTTTAAGTGCTGCTGCTCATTTGTTTGGCCTCGAGGTATGTAATATTTCCCAAGACGAATTAAATTAATGTATAATGATAATTTGATAACAATGCTTACTTAAACGTACATTGTAATATAATATGCGTGTAGGGCGTAGGGCTGTTTCTTTTTACGCTTCCTCTGTTGTCATTTTATGTTTTAACCACTAAAGGTCTCACAGCGACACCTAGAGATCTTCCGGATAGATCACAGGGGTTAAAGTACTAACATACTAAAAGTATTGTCGTGCTAAAAAGTTTACAGCTAGGCTGTTCATTGGTGGTTACTAAATTGATTTAAGATTTGCTTCAGTTTAAGAATTGAATTATCTTAGATTTTTTTGGTAAGCTTAGCTATTTAACATGAATACCAAACACACCTGACAACCTGTACTTCTGTTTACAGCTTTGTGATGGCAGTGGACTGGATTGGATTTGGCTATGCTGCAGCCATTGCCATTGGAGGATTTATTGGATACAAGAGAAAAGGTTGAAAGATATTTTTGAAAGTCTTGGCTCTCTATCCTCTTCTGTTAAACCTACCCTCTGTAATCTAGGTGTTTTAATGGACCAGGCTTTGAGTCTTGACCAGCATGTCAATTGTTTGGTTGGCTCCTGCTTCTACCAGCTGAGCAACATTGCTAAACTCAGGTCCACTGTGTCCCCAGCTGAGTTGGATAGGATTATTCATCCATTAATTCCCTCCTGTCTTACTGCAATTCTCGTATCACCTGGCTTAGGAAGACTTCCATGAATTGCAGAAATGAAGACAAGTGCTGCTAAGCTTTTGAACAAGTCCTCCAAAATGTCTCATGTTACTCCAATATTGATTTCTTTATACGGGCTTCCTGTCAAATTTAGAATCCAGTTCAAGATCCTTGTGTTGGAGCCTTTTGGAAGAGCTTCTGCAGCCCTACATCAGCAGGTCTCAGAGGTCCTCTGATCTGGGTTTGTTGGTTGTTCCTCGCTGTCCGATCCGATCACGATTGTTTTGTGATTTGAATCCTATCATCTAATTGGCTTGACCTCTGTGAGTTGATACAGTGGCGAGCTCGGAGAACAATGCAGGGTTCAGTTCACAATGTTCTAAAGGTTTAAAGGCGACCTGCCAAACGTATTTCATTACTTTGTGGTGATGTCTGAAGTTCTACCATGGACTCTGTAACATTTTTTTGTGGAAAAAAATGCCTTGGTTACCTTGTTTCAAGCCATTCAAGTTTGGTATAGAAAGTTGACTCTACAGGAAGACTCAGCTTGATTTTGGCCATTTCTCATTAATATTCAACAAGCTAAGCTGTTTGAATCTGATTGGCTAACAGCTAGCCAGTGAGAGCCTGGCTGTCTGCATTCTTTTACCCTGCACAACTGGGTGAGCTCATGAATAGTAATTTATTTATTTTATTTTATTTATTTCAGGTTTATTTAACAGGGACAATGCACACTAATAATACATACAAAAAATGTACAGTGTTACAGAATTAGCCAAAAGGCTATTTTACATCTGCTGTCCCTGGACAGATCGTACAATGTCACACCTAAAAAGATAAAAGGATTATAATAGTACATAGAAGTTTAGTCCAATACAAGTAAAATTGACTATAAATATAAAAAGAAATGATCAAGCATATAAACAAAAACAGTTGGTCAGTCCAACAATCTCATAGGCATAGCACAAGGGACACAAACGGGCAGGACAGGAAAGACAAGCAAGATGTTATAACTACATGTAACGTTGACAGTCCTGATTACCTGTTAGCCACTTCTTTAAGTTAAATTTAAAAGAAACATAAGTTTTAAAATTCCTAATATGAGTTGGAATAAGGTTCCATTCACGAGCAGCCCTGACTGCAAAAGCTGTTTGGCTGAATGCACTTTTCCTCAACGGAACAATGCAGTCACCTCTTGCTGCACTCCTTGTGGATCGTTAAGCATTTGGTACTGCGTTTACAATGAGCTCAGGCAACATGATGTCAGACTGACCAGCTTTTGTAATTGGCCTGATTTCTCCGCCTATTTCTGTTCAGTGGCTAGAGCTGACAGAGGAGCTAGCAGTTCATTTTCACATTCACCACATAACACAAACACATATGAACATAACATCAAAAAAACAACATTCAAAAAATACAAGGAAAAACGGTTTTGTATGTCAGGGCACCTTTGTGTTGACTTTGGGTCAAATTGACCCGTTTTCAATTTTTGTTTTATATCAGAAAAAATGGGACGTAGAAATAAGCGCTGAAAATTTGTAGAAGAAAAAGTTAACAATTTAAAACGTTGGAAAAAGCAAAAACAAACTGTGAAAAAAAGGCGTCGAAAAAAAGATTGATGGGAAGACATCACAAGGGTTAATAAAACACACAAGGATATATACATTTTCTAACAATCGCTCCGTTGACCTAGATGACGTGAGAGTCGATAGATAAGACTCCCTAGGAGAGGAGGATTGGTTCAAGGTTGGTTTACACAGATAGCTCTTCAAGAAGGAAAACAGTGTTACATTTTATGATACAAATTGTTGCTTTGTTTTGTTTTCCCAGAATGGAATACAACCTATTCACAACACTTACTCTAGGCTCAAGACAAAAGAAGACGAAAATGAACAAAAATTCCGTTCATATGTGCATCCTGATTATCATCATGTGTCTCTGTGTCATTGTAGGCAGCGTGATGTCCCTGATGGCTGGTTTAGTTTTTGGTTGGTTCTCCGCTTATGGTGCATACAACATCTCTAATGACCCAAAAGACATCAAGGTCTTATTGAGTGAGTGTGGCTAAGCTCATCCTAATATACTGATTTTCAGCAGTTTGTGAGTCAGAGAATTGGTATTTTCATGATGTTTTCTTTCTTTCAGTTACCTCGGGAGTCCTCTCATTCGTGATGGGAACGAGATACAAGAAATCTGGAAAATTCCTGCCTGCTGGCCTTATGTCAGGGCTAAGGTCAGAGTCGAACTTGGTCAACATGCAGTAAAGTTTATTGAGAAAAACACATGGTTTATAACACACTTGTTGTAATAAACTTTGATTTGCTATCTCTTTCTTACAGTTTGTTGATGGTGTTCCGACTGTTACTACTCTTCATGGTGTGACTGGAGGAATAACAATGTCCAGACTGAGGGCTCTCGTCTCTCAATGAACCAGCCTTGTTTTAAAGGAAACAGCATTCCCAGTTACCGTACAAGAACAAGCCCTCTGTTTTGTATGGGAACTTAACTTTCATGTGACCAAAAAGTTTGCAAAAGCTACCAGTGGGTGTTTAACAGATTAAAGATTAACTTCTAATCTTATTGCAGTAAATCTGTTCTTTGAAACATAAAACTGTTTTTGATTTTGTATATAAGCACGTGCATGAATGTCAATCTCATGATTTGAGATTAACAATTATGTACGTGAGCTTTGTGGGTGCAATTGTGTGTGATGGCAGGGCGTTTACCGTATATACACTAAATCTTCAGTTTTGCAGGCTGCTACTACTATCAACGTTAGTAATCATAAATATTCAATTTACTAAAAAAAATAAATAGGCCAAGTTAACAAAACGTTATTATTGCCCGTTGACATGCTACTGTATGTTGTAACCTTTAAAAATGAAGTAAATGTTTGATTTTTGTAACAATAGCAAAACTAAATAAACAAATATGATCCTTAAATGGTTTTCTTTTTGTGTGGAGATAATCCAAATTCTGTCATTGAATTAACACAAAACAAAAACAAAGCAGCTTCTCAAAATTTTGGTCAAAAGTGAACAATTTATTTAGTACAATCTTCACATTGAATACACCTATGTGATGTTATGAAGGATTACATAGATTCCTGACATGCTTTTTGATGGATAGTGCAGTAATCACCTCAACATAAACCAGCAAATATAATTGATCCACATGTTTTACATGCTGTGTTTGCATAATTAATAACTCCCACTTCCTATGTGAGGAATGTACAGAGTTTATGACAATGGAATGTTAATTTTGAACACCTCCATGATGGTCTTCACATAGGTT
The DNA here is from genome assembly GCF_004354835.1 of Perca flavescens. Taxonomy (NCBI): domain Eukaryota; kingdom Metazoa; phylum Chordata; class Actinopteri; order Perciformes; family Percidae; genus Perca; species Perca flavescens. Next base: position 16,437,158 of record NC_041347.1, on the reverse strand, counting down.
TCATCTGGCTGTGGCTTTCTCTTGCTGCCTGGCAGCAGGAACCTGCTGATGGCAGGAATCTGAGTCATCCTACCCTGGAAAGCCTGGAGGAAAAACAAAAGTTATCCTTAAACAGAGCATTCAGTAATTGGTGTGTATTTTCTTATGATTACTAACAGTATACTGGGATTTCATAGGAACAAGTTAGATTTTTTTCTGTTGTTTTTGTTCCTTTTGTATATTCAGCCTTATACAGTATGTCACTTTTACACATTTACCTTGACGTTGGGAAACTCGCCAAGGATTTCAGGAAATTTCTCCTCCAACATCAGGGTGCATTCAAGCAGCTGCACGTCTGCACAGCTTAGCTTACCTCCCACCAGGTATATGGGCCCAGACAGCGCCTGGAATTTTTGTCAAAGACATACAATATATGTATGTTAACCGGAGTCAAATTCCTTGTTTGTTTGCGCAATTCTGATTCTGATTTAGTTATCATATTTAATCATCAACAGGTCCATTTTCAATCTAGTGGTTTTTAAACAAGATGCATCAGTTATTAGACCACACCATTTCATATAATATGTACAGTAAGCATGGTGGTACCTTTTCAAACACAGGAAGGTAGCGGTCCTTTGCTTTACTTTTAATGGGTTCCAGTTTTGCATCTGCTTTGAAGGGCAACATCATTATCATTTCCATGAGGTCAAATATTCCCTCTGAATACATGTTGATCCTGAGGAAAAGCACATGGCCTACTGTGACACGTTCATCCACTAAAATCATGTCCTAAAATACACTTAATATAATTCATAATAATATAATACATAAAGAAATGGACCCTACATGACACGGTCTTTGAGATCTTTTCCATGAAGATTGTACTTCTCTGCGATGTAATTCAAGATTGCTTTTGTCTGAACAAGCTTCATGCCATCGATCTCCACCATAGGAACCTGTTGAAACATGAGAGCTCCATCTGCAGAGGAAACACAGCAGCAGGTAATGCAGAGCGCCACACCCATGTGGTAAACATTAATTTAAAGATTAACAGGTCACAATGTTACGTTTAAGATCTTCACCTCACAAAGTCCGTCTCACCCATAGACAGTATAAGAACGTCACACCCAGGGTGCATCATCGGTTGACGTTAACAGATAAACAAATTGAAAAAGTAAAAACGTGACTTGGTTTATTTTAGCTTGTAAACAACGTTTTGAAAACCAACTTACCACTCAGGAGTTTTTCATACTGCTCACGAGTTGTCAGATAGATCTCATCAAACTGTGAACACGAGATTACATAGCACATTCACAGCACATTCAGGAAATTTGAGGTTCTTGAAAGACAGCCTAGCTTCAGATTAATATCATCACACACATCGCTTACCTCGACCTCTGCAACTGTCAAAAGCCAACGGATTGACTCCATTTTCCCTCTCCCATTGAAGTAGTGCAGCATAACTTTCCCAGCCATGGCTATAGTATTTTTGAAGTGTAACGTTAACGTTAACTCTCTAAAATTAAAAAGAGACAGATTAAATAGCACATAAAACTGAATTCTAATGCACGTTACGTTACCAAAACTGAGTTAATATTTCGTTGGTGTTATAGCTACCTAAACAGCGGCCCAGCTGCCTTGGAGAAGTCAGGGTGAAGTCAGCACACGTAGCTAGAAAGTATAAAGAATGGGAAACATCCGAAGTCTCTGATTGGTTAGTTCTGGCCAACAGAATCATGTCTAATTAACATGTTGCCGCTAGACATCATGGGAAAAATACTCACTGACCGTGTTCGTTTAATAATTTTGAGGTGAAAATTTCGAAGTATCAACGTAGTTTACAAGTTAGAAATATGACAAGATTGTTACGTGTACTACTATGTAATATAAACATAGATATAGTAGATATTTGACACCGTGATAGTTAAGGGTTGTATTGTACTGCGTATTATAAACCCCACGCCTCACAATATATTTTCGGATGTGAGGGCGATCTGGCTGCGACATCTGTCACCCCATTGATCGCTAGGGTTTATTCGGCTGATCTGGCTGGCTAGGCGGGTGTCCCCTTCCTCCCTCACCGCTCCATGTGTGTCCCTCCCGAAGCCCCGCGCTCGGTGGAAGAGGACGATGGTTCCCCCGGCGGACGTCCATCCTTCGGTGTACCAGTAGCTGCGCTCCCCTGCTAGAACCTCCAAACAAGCTCAAGGCCCATTTGTAGGAGAAACGTAGGGAAGTTAAGCTCCAAAGAAAGCGTCAGGCACATCCAAATGAGGCGCTGCACGTGGCAGTCTGCCTTCCTTTTTCAATTTGACCGTAGAAATACGTACGTACTCAAGTAATTTTGAAGTATGTGTTTATACTTCTACTCCACTACAGTTTTGTGATAACATTAGATACTTTGCTGATTCAGATTAACAAAAAAAAGTATGTATGTAATGGAACATTCTGCATAATGTATACTTTTACCTTTGGTACTGTAAGTATATTTTTAATGCTAATGCTCTATGTACTTTTACATACACTTTTAAGTAAGATTTGGAATGCATGAATAATTTTATACTGTGATATTGCTACCGTCAGCACATAAAGGAATACTTCAGTTTATCACCAACATTCAAACATTGTTTACACTGGACAGAATGGGGATGAAAAACTGTCATTTGAAAAGCAATTAAAGCAGTCAGACAAATGTAGTGGAGTAAAAAGTACTATATTTGCCTCTGAGATGTAGTGGAGTAGAAGTATAAAGTTGCATAGCATGGGCAATGGGGCATCCTCAAATAAAGAACAAGTACCTCAAATTTGCAATTAAGTACAGTACAGTACTTGAGTAAATGTACTTAGTTACATTCCACCACTGCTTTATTAGTTTGTCACAATTTAAACCGCTGATATGTTTATCACTTCTTACACTGTGTATCTGTGCCCTCTATTTAACTGGAACCCCTGTAGATGGTGCTATGTAGCAAATGGAAAGTTAACAATTAACATAATGTTGGTGTGCCATGAATGTTTCCTTTTTTCTCTCCTTTGACTTGTGGCTACACATACATACATACACATGTATGTAATATTAACAGTTACAGTGAGCTACTGCTGACAGATTAATCTCTAGCAGATTAATCTAGCTGGCCAGCATCTACCAGGGCTGATGTGCTCACCCTGGTGCAGAAAATGGACTGATAAGTAATAAAAAAAATGTAGGGCCTGCAGTCAGCTGATCCATTTCAAGTGTTTCATGAAAAAAATTACACAAGTTGAACATGTTGGTACCCAGTCAAAAGTTTAATAATACTCAATAACTGGCAATTTAATAATCACACTCACTTTGGCCAAAGGGTTAAACATGTTAACTAAATAAGATTTGTACAGTACACTTGCATTGTATTCATTTTACTGATATCAAAGCACAGCCTTGAATTTCATTAAAAACATACAATGCACAAATAGTTAACGGACAAGTCGACCATCATAAAACAAAAAAGACTTAACTGTCCTGTGGCAAATAATTAGTTGTAGCCAAAAACAAAAAAACACTAGTCACAGTGTAGTTTTTAATAAAATTATAATATGCATATTATGTGTACAGGTTGGTGAACATTACGTGATAAATCTGATACAAAACTGAAGTTGTAACCTCTGTAGGACAGTAGTTATGTTACAGAAATACAAAATAAAACACTGGTTTTGGCCGGTTGCATTTAAATATACACAGAAGATATTTTACAACTCACAACATCCATAGTACACATAATGAAAAACAAAATTATTGCTGTGTAAGATGTATGTACAGATTCTGATTATAAAACAACTAGGCCTACTCTTTGGAGGTGAAAGAGTTCTTAGGAGCACAGATCAGAGCTCCAGGCAGGGCACTAGCGGTGTCCATATTTGGCAGACCAGTCTGTTCGGCCGTGGATAGGCTGTACCGGTGGGCGAGGCAGCAGACCAGGGGTGCTCTTGTTGGCCAACGGCATGTTGGTAGAGGTGTTCATCGGACTCCGGCCAGACTGCCATGTTGCATAATCTGAAATAACATCACAACAACAGGTTTGTTTGAAGGTTTTTAAAAAGGCATTGATAGGTGGCTGGGCACTATAAAAGTTTAGATAAATTAACATATAAATAGCTGAATATTACAGAAAGTTTTAATCTCTGAAATGCATCCTCACTTGATGCGGTTGATTCCACTGAAGGACCCTGATGCCCTCTGTGACCGGCAGAACCAATGTCTTTTTTGTAAAACGACGGCATGTATCCACCTGGGATTGTATTTGTACCTGATAGTTTAAAGTTAAAAAAAAAAATCCATTCATTTGAACCTAGTGATACCAACAAATTGCTTTACAGTTGATTACAGTGAAGTTAAAAGATGTCCTGGGGGATTACCGTGAGCGCCTCTGCTTGGCAGAGTCCCTCCAAATGGAATACTACTGTTGCCCCAAAGATGGCTTCCATTCGAGTCTTTACTGGCATTTATGGCTACGTTCTTCTTTGTGCCAATGCCTGAAGGAGACAGTAAGAGATTATAAAGATACATTTTTTTTTATTTTTTTTTTTAGGAAGAAGATAAACACAAGTCACAGTCAGAAAAAAAGAAGGACCAAGGGAAAAATTTTGTTCTGGTCAGGTTCATGTTCACACTGGCTGTAAAAATGATGGTGAATGACAGGTCATTCTGTACTTTACTGGACCTGATGTGTTTATTTATGTTCTTTGTTGTCACAAAAGAGAAATAACTGATCATGAGCATCGTTAGTCCTGGCTTCCTGGCTGCAACTGGGCATCATTTTAGGAATATTAGGATGAAAAAGAGACGTCTTTTACCATTACTGCCAAAAAATAGATTAGTTTTAATAACTTTAATAAATTATTAGCATTTAAATACATTGTACATCACGTATAATGATTGCCTATGAGATCACTTTCTTGACAGTTCATAGCCAAAAGATGGATTTAATAGTAGTTTAGCTTTCTTAATTCCTGCAAACACACATCTAGTCTTACAAAATCCTGTGGTTGATGTGATATTCATTAACACCACAAATGTACTGAAACCAAACTGTCAATCAAACCAGAGTTGATTTGAATCAAACTGAACCAGGTTAGGTGTGAAAACACCTGTAGACACGGATTTGACTAAAGACTACCCTCAGTCCTACTAACATCTACTTTACTCAAGAGAATATTACCAGGTAAATATCTTGACTGCCTCAAGTAATGTTGTTTGGCAGAAGCAGTTCTCAATGGCTCCTGGTAGGCTGTACTTTTGTTCAGGTTTAAAGGTGCATCTTCCTTTTCACGGGGTCGACTGAAATCCAGAACATTTCCATATCTGAAAGACAGAGGGCATTCAATGAGACAAATGTAGTGCGAGTTACCTCCTTGTATTAACAGTGATGTATGGCTACAGATCTTGTGTTGGGTTGCCTTTTTGCACATTTTGTTTGCACATGATTACAGTGCAGATGGCACTGATTCTGCCCCTGCTAAAAGTTACCATCTGATGAGAGCTCATAGCCTCACCTGCTCATTGCATCCTCGCCCTGCCTCGACTTCTCTGTGGAGAAGTTACTTTTTCCAAGAATACTTATGGATGTCAGATCGGTTTGCTCATATTCGTCCCAGTCTTCTCCCTTAAGGTGTCCTGTGCCGTGGCCCCAGCGCCGCCGCCCTCCTTTAGGTTTCAACTGATAGCTCAGTAGGTTTGCTTTATCTGACTCCTGTCTTGTTTGCTAAAAGCACAACATCAAGCATGCATGCATGTGAGGAATATTTTCCACAATTCCTGTTTTCGAAGAAACAAGTTATTATGGCAGATTCTGGCTGTCAGCCTCCCTTTGATGGAACCAATCTACAAAGTGAAGACCAGCAAAGTAAGGAACCACTTGATGTAAACAATAGATTACATGTTTACATCAATCAGCCATTTTTAGGGATGTACAGCAGGTTTATAGCCCAAGGTTTAACATCTACATTTATATGTAAAGGCTTCATTCATTTATTTATCCACTGGAAGACATAAAGATGGAATACATGCAATTCAGGAGAACTAATAATAGTAACAGATACTGTATATAGTAAATACACACACATAATGTTTCACACCTCACCTTGCTCTGGAGACTCTTATCAACAATATAAGGAAGATGGCTCTGTGGTGTTCCTCCGGTCTGTTCCTGCTTCAGGGTGTGCTTCGGTTGCTGCTCTCGCACCAGCTCTGTGTGCCGTTGATACACTGCCGCCTGGGCAGCTGCAGATACAGGGGAGGGCTGGATCTGCTGGAGAGGCCTGGGGGGGGTGCAGTGTTGGTTGGGAGGTGGAGGCTGGGAGGGAGGAACAGGCTTAAGCAGCAGGGGTTGCTGCTGCAGCGTCTGTTGTGACTGTAAACGAGCCTGCGGCGGCACAAAGCCTGGCTGAGGTCTGCCCTGCTCCAGGATCTGCTGAGGAGTGCCCAAAGCCTGGCCCACATGGAAGTAAGAGTACCTCAGAGCCTGTAAAGACATCAAGATTTGAACAAATCAACATCAGCTTTCATTCTGTATGTTCAGCTATGAGGAGGTCAGGAAGTGTAGGCCAGACACTACCTGGGCAGAAGCTGGTCTCTTCTTGGGATCCCACTGGAGCAGGTCTGTCATCAGATGAATGGCTTCCGGACTGGCATTTGGGATCAGTGTCTTCAGATTACTGGGAACACACTGAGGCCAACGGAAATTCATTGCACTTGCAAGATGGTATGCCTCCGGCCAATCATTCTAGAGGGAGAAGACACAGGTCATCTTACGCATTCAAATAACATCATATTTAACAAAAGAAAAAATGTTTTTATTGTATTTTATTGTACAATGTAACAGTAGTAGCAGTAGCAGAATGGTAACTGAAAAAAATATTAACACACACGCTACACAGGTCTAACGAGGAATGACAAATACGGTGCCCTTTTAATTCTGCCGTACGCGTTTGGAAAACATTACCTTCTTTGGCGTACCCAAGACTTGGCAAACTTTGAATATGGTATCTACTTCACTGGAGCCTGGGAAAAGAGGCCTGAGGGTATAAAGCTCTGCCATGATGCAGCCAATTGCCCACTGGTCTATGGGTGAACTGTAGGATGTGGATCTGAGGAGCACCTCTGGGGCTCTGTACCTGGTCCAAAAAGAGAGGGTACTCAGACTTGAGTGTGCTGAACTATTAAACACAATGCATCATGTTTACTCTTTAAGTTTAAACTTACCATCTGGTCGAGACGTAGTCTGTGTATGGTGGTCGTGATCTGATTTCCCGGGCGAGCCCAAAGTCCGCTATTTTCACCAGCTCTGGGCCCATGCACAGAAGATTCTCAGGTTTCATGTCCCTGTGAAAAAAACCTAACCAAAGACACATTGCATGACCGCCTTGACCCAATTGGTACAAAATGTCAAAAGTGACATATCTAATTTAGCATCCCGGAGTCGTAAACAGACGTACCATGTTTATGAATGAACGCAAGCCCCTGTAGTATCTGAAACATAATATTTCTTACAGCAGATTCAGGAAACAATCGAGTCCTGCAGCAAGAAACTAACAGTTAGAAAACTCAAACGGTTGAGAAATTGTAAGCATTTATAAAATACAGTTTTAAATGTGGCATTAATGATGAAACAAGTAACAACTATACGCACCTGTCTTTCATTAGCTGATATAGATTTTCCTTCATGTACTCAAATATGAAGTACAAGTGATCATTTTCTCGAATGACCTCCTTAAGTTTGATCACATTAGCATGGTTGAGTTTCTTTAAAGACTGAAAGAATAAAGGAAACCAATAATGAAAGAATAATGTGGAATACATTCACAAAAAATGTGTAGAAGAAATAAAAAGTCAATCTAACCATGCTGGACAAAACACACATGTCACTGCAGCACATTCAACTACAACTATGATGAAACAAAACCTTCATGTTAAATCATGGCTAGTGTAAGAACACAATGGAGTTTGGGGGTAAATGCTGCAAAGATGAGATTTATTCTTACAATTTGGAAAGCAAAAATAGACAGCAGGATGGAGAAAAAGAAACTTTTCCCATGCACTTGAATTATAAAGGTTTAACCATGCTAAATTTTAGTAAGGGGGGTAAAAGCTGTAATGGGATTTGAGATTGTATGGTGGGACATGCTGTAATTATCAGGAGTAAAGACCAGTGTGTTCTACACATGTTTTGCTGCGTTAAGGTCAAGCTCTAGGAAAGGGGTGTGTAGGCCAGGGATGGGAACCAGAGCTCAAAACCAACAGCACACAAGAATCACCTGCAACTCTTAGAGCTGGTGTGTGACTTTGAGCTGTGAGGAAATTTAGACAGCAACATACTGAATTGGTGTGAAAACAAAGCATATTTGAAAACTAAAAATATATTACTGTATATTAACCATATCATCAAGTTATCATGAAGTTTTTTCTCTATTCTACAAAAAAAGTGAAAAATCAACCCAAACAGAAAGTCACAGGGTGTGGCACTAAAATGTGGCTTATCTGGTCACTGCAGCATCAAAACAGCTGATGGCATGTGTAACATTTAGTATTACATGTCATATTTATTTGATGTTTGAGATATGTACATATTTATGAAACTAACTGCGTGTCAATCACTGCTCATGCACACACATTAATTCTCCCTTGTGGGGGGAGGGGCTTAGGAGACCGTTTTGGGCTTTAGCGGAAAGGGGGGAGGGACTGAGAAGTTGTCGATGTTCAAATTTTTTGGCTAAGTCCTGGATCTTCGCAATCCTACCTACAGCACCTTTAATGAGAGATCAGTTGCAGCAAATGCGTACAACAGTTCATTAATTTGGGCACATACTATTTAACATTGACTTGATCAGTAAATATGGACCAGTCTCTTCCAAATCAAAGATGCAACCGCACCTCTAAATTGCTTAAATTCTATATTGATGTACAAAAATGGTGATTTTGGGTTGATTTTTCCATAATTCTGCTTTGCTTTTCAAATGTGTGAAACTAACATAGTAAAGATAAACTCACCTTGACTTCACGAAGGTTCATGCATTCTTCCCAGGAGTAGAATTTTCTTTTCATTCTGAAAAATATTTCTCCTATTAACTAACTTGTTGGAAATCATATCAAATTGCAAACACACACAATTGTCCAGATACTCACTTCTTTATGGCAACTAGCTCTCCTGACTCTAGACTGCGACCGAGGATGACTGAGCCGTAGGTGCCATCCCCGAGCTGTCTGATGGTAGTGTATCTATTCATTATGCTTGTCCTTCCATTGCATCCGGGGCAAGATAATAATTGGGTGGAAAATTGAGATGTGTTTGCTGTCTGCTGCTGAATGCAACCAGATTTTCCTGTGACAACAGCAGAAGACCACGGGCAGAGTTGGAGGACTCATGGTGTCATGGACGTGCCTCCCTCTGGCTGAGAAAGAGAGGGATGAACAAAAACGGATGTTAGTTAAGTAGCTTTAAGAATTGCTACGTACGTGGCCCTTTATAAGCCAAGTAGGACATGACTTGGCCAACTGATCACAAGCTAACTACTACGTGGGACAATTAATGGTTGGGAAACACTGTATATGATGGAGACACTGTTTCTAAGCTACCTTAAAACAAATCTTTGACAATGATGTATTGAAATTCTTGGTATGCATCATCCACAATATATGCTGATATATCAGTATTATTGCACATATCGATTAACAGTGGTGCAAATCATGGACTGCCTCACTACATTTAAGTGTACTGTAAGCTACTACATGTAATGGATACTCGTATGCAAACCATTGCAAACTATGCACAATTAGATGTTGTATTGCGCGGGCAGGCTCCATTCATTCTCCCAATCCTAGCTATGTAGACCTGCTGATTAATTAAGAAGCACAATTTTCCTGGTTTTCAGTATCACCGTTTAATCTGCCTGCAACATTAAATAAATGATTTGGGATAAGGACACCACTGTTTGGTATATTATAGAAAACTAAACACTAAAAATGTGTAGTGCTTATTGTTACCACACTTGGATGTTTGAGCTTCTCTGTGCTCAACTTAAATCTGAGTTTCAGGCAAACCCATTTTTTACCATTGATGTAATGGAACTTTTTTGAGGAAGAAAAAAAATATTTCAGTGAAAAATTATACATGTCTGGATTAACTTCAAGTGTTGACTGACAAGTGAAACAGTTTATATACTACCAAGTGTGTCAAATATATGCATTTCGATAGAGATTAGGAAGAGATTAGAAATTGCCGAAGTGATCCTTTGAGTAATGTTAGCTAGTATACGACCGTAATCAGTTATCATCTCTAGGCATTAATGGTAGCAAACGTGGTACAACTAACGCTAGCTTGTGCTTGCTTTGTGGTGCTGCTGTCAACACCATTATAGCGCTACAGAGAAAACAAACTGGCCTGTTTAGACTGAATGATCTCCCAATTTAAAACAAAACGAGAAGCAGCAGACAACACTCACCATCCTCATGTCAAATCGACAACACATGACCGAGCATTAGTAACGTTAGTCAATCACTAGTAGTCGATGTTCAACAAAAGGCTTAACGGACTGATCAGTTGATGCCACCGTTAGAAGACAGATAACCGCATCCAGTGTGTCCAACACACAACATAAATACATTTCATCGAGGCCCTTTCGTCATAGAGCTCATCAAAATCTCGCGTTGCTGTAAAACAGTTTGCGGTCACAACAAATCACAGCTCACCTCCGTCTGCAAAGATACACAAAACGAGATGGAATACGTCACTGCATCCCGATCTCCAACGTCTGCACACCTTTAATGCCTGCAGCATATGAAGTCGGAGGCTATGTAAAAGCTTTTTCTTTTCTTTTTTCCCTTCTTTTAGTCTGCACTTTGTTTATGCAGACAGAAACCGAACGTTACAGTACCACGCTGCAAACAGGTGATATTAAAATAAATACAGAACAGTGATTCCCAAACTCATAAGCAATCTTAATGCATAGTCGTGAGACGTAAATGCCATTGTAAGTATAGTTCATAACACTGAAATGACGCTATTAAAAGAAATTGCATAAAAAAACGAGAACGATTTTTTGGGGCAAAGCAAAACCGGAAGTATCCCCCTATGTATGCTCTTGTATAGCATTCTTCTTCTCTGTTCAAATTTCCGTCTTAAAGTGAAGCAAACGGTCCGCCCAAACCTGTTTTATTCTGTCCAAACATGTTTTTAAGGTGTACACAAACACACGCACACCAGTGGTGGAGGAAATGCTCAGACGAAATAACACAATGGAGAAATACCTTCTGCGTTGCAATATGTACTTAGGCCTGAGTAAAATCATCGACTGTTAATATACAGTCTATGAGTAAAACTAAACAAATATGAGTAAAATGTACTTAGTAATCCAAAGTCAAAGATTGAAGAAGATGGGGAAGATCGAAGATCTTTCACTGTTAAACAGCCTATTAGATCATTATTAGATCCTTAACTAAAATACTCCATATAGTGGGGTGGCATATCTAACCCATTGTTCATTTTGTGATAAAAGCACCAAAATTGGGACTATAGCACAATATGTTTAGAAGATATATGGATATTGGGCCACTGCAGATTATTATGACCATATAATGACCATGGCTGACAGTGGTTACTGGCAATCGCCATGTTTTCAACCCCACAAATATGATTTACATACAATTTTAAGTGACAAATTTGTTGTTGTTTTTTTACAATAAAAGTGATTAATAAATAATAATAAAAAATGCAATAATGTATAGTTATATCTGGATTAAAGCAAGCAATAGTTAGTGCAGTTAACATAGGCCATGTAACACTTTTCAGTGAATGTACTGAAGCCATTAACTATGCTACTTAAAGGTCCCATCACATGGTGCTCTTTGGATGCTTTTATATAGAGAATTACAGCCACTACAGCCAGTCCTGCAGCCTTCTTGCACCTGCAGCGCTTTCTGCAGCCACAAGAGATAAGCTTGTGGCATGATTTTGATGCTTGTGGCAACGTCGTCCAGTGGAGCTGTACATTACTTCTGGCTTCACCCACCCCCAGTTAGTTGGTGATGGCAGCACAGAGTCTGGTATCAGTCTTGTCCCCAAGATGTGAGCACCCTGGTAGACTGCTCTCTTGACATGTTCCACCAGAGCAGCATGGGTAGGTGGGATTTGCTACATGTCTGTGGAAAGAGCTTCCCTCTTGCAAGGTTCACCTTGGTGCAGGTGCTGGTTCTGTCAAAAATAATACGACAAACCTCTCAATAATGTTCATTGCATCATCTGGGATCTCCTTTGGTGCATTTGCCAGCATCAGTTGTGCATCTGTCAGTCCAGCAGTGACTTCCATGTTGATGTTGCGTTCTTTCCATGTCCAGCAAAGACGGATACAGTGTTGCAACCTGTCAAAGCATGAAACATTGGAAGAGCACATGCCATCTCTGGTCCAAGGCATGCAGCTATTTGGTTGGCTGCCAGGTAGCGAAAGCTCTTGCCAGTTCCGAATGCTACCCACAGTTCACATCTAGCTGGTAGTTGACTTATGGCAAACACAGTTAAGACCACAACATCGGAGTCAACAGTGCGAATGAGCAGCTGGTGGTGGCCATGCTGTGCAGCGTGTGATATATGCAGTAGCATACGACTATCAGCTTGGTGACAATAATTCCAGTGATGTATAATTAATAGAAACAAGGGGAAACAGCCTACTTGTGAAGCTGAGCTATGGAACTACCAAATCCAGATAGAAGACTCAACACCGTAACTATGAAGCAGATTAGATTCTGTGATTAGGAATAACACTGTATATGTCACATTTAGATAGCTTTACCAACAATTGTGTAAAGTATTTAGATACGGTCACACGTTTTGATAGCAGTAACGCAGTGTGTAGGTCTGTTTGTAGAGTATGTATACTTCACCTGTCAATTTGGTCAACTCAGAATGGGTAACAGATTTTGGAGTACCTGTCACATGACTGATGTATTACCACAAATAAACTACTTAAATGCTACTGAGACAGAAATGTGAAGTCAATGCTGTTTTGGCTACTGTCATTATGGGGGAATTATTATATATTATTGTTTGGTAGCCTACAATATTTAACCCAAATAGCCTATTTTCATTAGAGCTGAAACAATTATTCCTTTGACAGGAAAATAATTTGCAACCATTTTGATAATCAATCTAATAAACTAAATCCTTTTTCAATTTTCATAATTTCATAATTGTTAGTTGCAGCCCCACTTTTAATACTACTAGCCTACTACTACTACTACTACTACTACTACTACTACTACATTAAATAATAATGTAACGTATAAAAAGTCCGCTTTAGCTTTACAATTTTAACCTTCTAGGAACCTTCAGGGTTTGTTCCCTACAAGTTTTATAAAGGTTTTAAAGAAATAACCTTCTGGGAATGTTCCTAGCATAGATATAGAACAATATTGTTCTATATCTATGGTTCCTAGAACCAGTAACCTAGTGGTAACGTTCTTAGAATGTTATTTCAAGGGCCAGGGCTTGTGTGTGTTGTTGTTTGTTAGCATCAACATTTTTGTTGGTTGAACTAAATTCATCTCTGTTAAATAATTCCTTGTTGATTCCTCTTGTGTGCTTATTTAGTTTGCTGTGGTCTCAGAGCCGGACCATAATTATCTATTAATGTCTAGGCTATTCATTACAGCTTTTATTTTATTATACATTATTCTATTTTTTTTTTTTTTTTAGAATATTACTTCATTTATTTAACCATTTGTTTATGTATTTATTCCTAATAAATAGGTCATTTTTCGTCCTCCATAAAAGAGCCAACCTGCAGCTCTAGTCTGCTCTCCTTGTTTTTCAACTTCGCCACACTTCCTGACTTCCTGTGTCACTGAATCTCCGGGTCACTCAGCGGAATGGCTGCGTTCCTGCGAGCCCGTAAATATGTCCGTTGTGTTGTTCGTTTCTCCGACCGTGAACTGTAAACGCTAGTGTTAACCGTTTGTGACGATAAAAAGGAGACCTACTAGACAAGCTGCCATGGTGGGTCACCGTGCTTTTACCATTTATTCAAATAGAAAGGTGTTAGCTAGCTAGCTGACGTAGCTAACGTCACAGTTCCTTAACTTAGCAGCAGTAGTTGCTGCGCTGCACGACGTGTCACTTCAGGGTTGAACTGTTACCAAACAATAACATGTTTGTGACCAGAATTTAGCTACAAGTCCTTTTTAGCTAAATTAACGACATATTGGCATGAGATGAGTAACAGTTAACTTAGATTAATTCTCTTAGTCCAAGGGCGGAGCCAGACATTGTAAACATTCGGGGCTCAGCCCAAACCTAGGGGGTCCGGGGACATCCTCCCCTGGGGAAATGTAGCTCCCATTTAATGTTACAGCTATTTGCACTATTTCTCCAGCCATTTGATAATAGAATGTCAATAAAGCTATACATCATTTGGGGAAAACAAGATAGTTGCCATCTAGGGATGTAATGGTATTTACATTTAACCTCACAGTTATAGTGACCAAAATTATCACGGTTTTCGGTATTATTGCGGTATTTTTAAAAGTGTGTTCAATATGTTCAGAAAGCACAAGCTGAAATAGTTTCAAAAAGTGTAACAGTGTTTATTATATTACAAAAATATAGGCAAAACCTTATCAAAAGTGTAACTATTAACATCAAGTGAACAAGGGTTCAGCATGTAAACAGCTTATTTATCAGGAACATTTCCAGTAGTGCAGGTTTAAATTATAGAAATCCTAACATTCAAGCTAAGACATAAAGAACAGTATGTAAACAAATAAAAGAAACACCATTAATTATATACTGTTTTCTTCATCATCAAAATTAAAATGTAAAACTGTACACATGAACACTTAAAAGTAAACCTTAAATAAATAAGACAAAAGTGCATTATGCATTTAAAATAAATAGCCACTATAAACTGCACGTTCTGCAGACAGGATAGCTATCTTCAATCAATTGTCCTTCGGCATTCTTGTAATAACCAAAATATGCCCATGCTTCAGACTTAGTCCTCTTAAGAGGTCAGATAAATGTCCTGAGCGCTGTCCTCTCCTCCTTCCACCATGATTCCAACTTCAAGAAAAGCACGTTGTAGGCTACGCAGTGCGCCTGGTCGGCAACTTCAGGAAACTTTGATGAAGCTGGGAAGGATTAAACACAGGGTTTCCACACCGTGGTAATCCACCGTGATAATAATGATATTTTAAATGAAAACAGTAATTGTTATCGTCAACATTTTTATCGTAGTTTACCGTTAAACCGGTAATTGTTACATCCCTATTGCCAAGGAAAAATATTGTCCTGTAGAGGCTACATCCTATTTTGTGTCTGTTCTCCGACTGTCTTCATCATTCTGAACCTAACAAAAACGATTAAGCTTAAGGGATTCTCAAAATTAACGTTGATTTACTAATCGATTTATTCACTAATCGTTTTGTTATCGTCACCTGTTTTTAAAAGAATTAAGTTAACTTCAGTGTGGGCGAGGCCAAAATAACGGTTTAGGCCGATGTCACCTCGGAAGCAAGTCATCTACAAGAACCTGCACACCCAAAAACTAAACAGCTCTAACCAGTTTTAAGGACCGTTTTAAGGACAAATGGCTCCTGTGGTGAATGTAAGTAATACTTCACTTCTTCCTTGTACAGGCTGAAGAAAATACAGATGTGGCAGGTATGATTGAGGATGAAGATGAAGGTTTAGATGACCCAAACCTTCAGGTATGAAATCTGCTATGGACATACACTAAATTATTTATTTTATATACTGCATATTTTACAGAATACTGAGCCAAGTCATATTATTTAAGTTAAGCACAACAAGAACCCCTTATTAACTCCAATCAAAAACCATCTTTTTTCTTTTCTCCATATGGTGTAGTTTTGTGATTAGTTTGGAAAAAAGGTCAAATGAAGAAAAACCTCAATATTCTAAATTTCGGCAGCCATGTAGAAGTTTGATGTACTCTATTTCACATGGTTCCTAATTCCAAATAGTTCTTCCTATTATTATTATAGTAAGACTGAGAACAAAGAAACTCAGGATTTTTTTTTTGGCACTTAATAACTTTGTCATTGAATTGTAGCTGGAGCTCAATGCGTTCAGAGCTCAGTGGATGTCTGAGCTCAAGCCGAGCTCTGGAGCAAGTGGATTAAGTGGCCGACTGCTGCGAGCTAAAGGTCTAAAGAGGACACAAGATATTGCCAGGGAGGAGAAAGTGAGTTGTGAAATGATTTCTCCAGGTTGTGATGTACTATTGCAGACAGAGTGCTTTAACTGAAATGTACTGAAATGTGTGTTGAATGACTGACATGAGTCTTCTTCCCTCAGGCCACAGAGCTGTTCTTGAGAGCTGTTCAGGAAGAGCAGAATGGAGCCGTTTATGAGGGTACGTATGTTGGCTATATGGTGATCAAAATCACTAGTGAAAGGATGAAAGGTAAATGTTAATCACAACAAGCTAATTCTTAAGGAACTGACAGAAATGTCACAATTAATTTACAGAGTAAGCTTTTGGGAAATGCTACATTATATCAGATTCTTTTTTAATAAAACTGGCATTTCTAACCATCAATCATTATCTTAAATTAACATGCGAATAATTTCAACAGTTCAGATGTCATTGCTGTTGACAGTAATTGAGCGTGTTTAATCCACCCAAATAGTTTTGTATGAGTATGTAATAGACTTTTGAGAAACAAAATCAGCTGATTGCATTAGTTGAGCACTTCAAATTTATTTTCTTGTAAATGTGTCATTTGATGTCTTTCTTTACTTGCAGCTATCAAGTTTTATCGCATGGCTGTGCAGCTTGTACCTGACATTGAGTTTAAAATCAACTACAGCCGTCCTGCTGATGCAGACCGAGTTGGAGGAAACTAGTAAGCTGCTTTTCATTTTTGGATATGGGCAGACCTAGATTGATAAACAAAATCCTAAGTTAATTAACAACACCAAGAACAAGTTAATTAAGCATCTTTGTCTCTGTGATAATCAAAGTATAGTACATTTGTCAGCTATATTTATGGTTGAGAGAGAGACGTAATTATCTGCCCTATTAACTAAAGGGTTACCCTATTAAAACTAGTAATCCTTTAGTTAAAGTGAGTGGAGAAACAGTTGTGAGTGGGACATGGAGCCAGGATTGACGCATTCACACCAACAGCAAACACAGGTCCTTGCTGATGTCTGAACATGTGTATTTATTGCAGCGTGGAGGACAATAATGTTGATGAGATAGAGGATCTACTTGCCTACTTTGAGCAGCAGCTCAATGTGGAAAGCTCATTTCCAAAGATCTGCACTCCTGAGTTGGATTTGACTCAGATGCACATTTCAGGTAAAAATCTTCTTTTTTTTAAGATTATTTTTTGGGGCATTTTAGGCCTTTATTTTTGACAGGACAGCTGAAGACATGAAAGCGGAAAGAGAAGGGGGAATGACATGCAGCAAAGGGCCGCAGGTCGGAGTGGAACCTGCGGCCGCTGCATCGAGGAGTAAACCTCTATATATGGGCGCACGCTCTACCAACTGAGTTACCCGGGTGCCCGATCTGTTCTCTTTTTTTAGTTTGTAAATATGCCTAGAGTCATTATCGGCTTGTATTTATTGTAACTAATTTGTTTCCTGTTTTATTTGATGGCAGCCTTGCCACGGGAAATCATGATGTACATATTCCGTTGGGTCGTGTCGAGTGATCTTGACATGCGAGCCCTGGAGCAGCTCTCTCTGGTTTGCCGGGGGTTTTACATCTGTGCAAGGTCAGCCCCTCTGTCATAACAGATCAGATGTGTGACAGCTTGTCTGTCAACTGCTGCTTTCCTCAGGTTTTACCTCTCAAAATTGATGATATGGAATCGGGCAATTGGGGATTTCACATTGTTGCTGCATAATAGATAAACTAATTAATAGCCAGTTTTATGTGCATGGTTAACGAAATCTTAATTTATTTCACTATTTATTTCTCTCCAGGGACCCTGAGATTTGGCATTTAGCCTGTTTAAGAGTGTGGGGACGGAACTGCACCAAACTTGTACCCTTCAAATCCTGGAGGGAGATGTTCCTGCGAAGGCCTCGTGTGCGTTATGATGGTAATTAGGTATTTCATCAGTTACACATTTGGGATGCTACGTCAGAGTTTATGGGACCAGTCTCTTGATATCTTTTATTTCGGAACCCATATCAACAAAAGATTTTACACATACACATACCTGCTCTTAACATGCAGCACAGTGTTGCCCCCTGCAGTGGGAGGAGGGCTACAGCAACTTTACTGGATCAGCTGGAGCATTTCAATCAGTCACTGCAGAAATCTGAAAATGTTTACTTTAAAAACTTTAGAAATGTCATACCACTGGGCTTACTGTGTGTTTGGGTTCAATACTGGAATACAAAATGTAGTGTGAAATTGCAGATGCATTGGTTTGGGGTTTTGTAATTCTTTACCACACATGTAGATATAATAATGATTATTTATTTTTTTAAAAGTCACAGATTCAAGCTTTAGTTTATGCACAACACTTTCAAAAGCCAAATGTTTTAAATAGCCAGTTGGCTAAAAATAATATTGGACGGATCTTGATGTTGCTTCTGAAAGTTAATACTGGCCAATAAGGCTGCCAGTGTACCACTAAATCAGTTTTCTATTATTAGTCAACTAAACATCCAATGAATATGTTTAACTGGATGTTGACCTTTCTATTTCTATTATTTTCACAGGTGTTTATATCAGCAAGACCTCATACATTCGTCAAGGAGAGGAATCTTTGGATGGATTTTACAGGGCTTGGCATCACGTTGAGTACTACAGGTAGATGTTTGACTTACTTTTTTTTATTGTGAGTTGTGTAGATGTCACGGCTAACTGTTGACGTTGTTATCGCAGGTACCTCCGGTTCTTCCCTAGTGGCCAAGTCGTCATGCTGACCACCCCTGAGGAGCCTCTGGCCGTTGTT
The DNA here is from genome assembly GCF_004354835.1 of Perca flavescens. Lineage (NCBI taxonomy): Eukaryota > Metazoa > Chordata > Actinopteri > Perciformes > Percidae > Perca > Perca flavescens. The sequence continues at coordinate 16,418,218 of NC_041347.1, read as the reverse complement.
CCTCGCTTGCGTACAAAGAACATCAGGTAAACCTTCTGTTTTCTACAAACTCAGCAAGAATGGACATCACAACATCAAAAACAATTTCACAGATTTGAGTGTCAGCTCTTTTCATGATTGTTGAATTTTGTTTCGTTTTACAGAATGGATTCTGTTATGCTCGGCCATTTCCGTCTGTCGCAGGAGACGGACAATCAAACCAAAGTTTTTGCTGTGGTCTGCAAGAAAAAGGAGGAGGTGAGAATAAGTTCATAGGGTGAAGAGAAAGAAATAGAAATATAATGTAGGAAAGTGTGTGTGGCCATTTTGATCCTTCAATGCACTACAGATGGGGTTTTGTGTAAAGTGACATTTTAACAAAGCCACCAGGCATTTTTTTTCTACTAATGCTAGTTCTGAAAGGAGAACATACCGTATTTAATTATTTGGTAATGTTTTTTTTCCAAAGTTAAAGAATGTGTAAATCAAATACAAATGAATTACTTAATTATGGAACCCCATTTCCCCCAGGAAAAGAAAAATACGATTTAAAAGTAACAAAAAAAAACAAATACTTTCTACGACTTACAGTACTATCTCATACTCATAATTTTGATTTTTAGGATTTTATTCAAAGTAATTTATTCTAAAACCAGGGAGTTATAACCTTTTAATACTCTTTTTACTTTCAGACATTTAGAAAATATTTCTCTGAGCTTCTATCTGTGAACTTGCGTTGTTGTACAGTATTCTCATCCTACTTTTGTACTGTAAATGTGGTGCCCATAATACATATATAAAGTGTTGTCCAGGTTAATGTAGAAGGTTATGTGAGACAACTAACCTGGACCGGGTGGATTTATTAATGTACTACTTTATTTTTAACCTAACATGCATTGGGGGCTGATAACAAAAGAAAGTATTTTACTCATTACAGTAGTGTTACTGAAATTGAAATATGAATTGTTGCACTACTCCTTAACTAGTAATGTCATAGTAGCAGGTTTCTAATTAACACATGAACGCTCACCTGCACTGTAAATTCCAAATTTCTTAACAGAAAGCGACCGAGTTTCAAAGGAATCGGTTCTGCAGGCGGAACCCAGCTCCGGAGGCTGAGCACAGCTTCCATGTGGGACTGCATCTGTCCTCTGGGGGGCGTCAGATGTTCAGTAAGCTCGAGTGGATTCACCACTCCTGCCACATCAATTACAAGTAAGAGTACCAGTAGTAGTGGAAAAGATATTTCCCTATTTGTTTCAAAAATGACATTAATTCTGTTTTTAGGCTGACTGGGGAAACGGTTATCACAGCGTTTGACGTGGACAGCAAGTACACACCCTTCTTCTTTGCCCGTGTGAAGAGTTACACTGCTTTCTCAGAGCAGCCTCTTTAAGCTTGGAGACAGCAAAAGTTCATCCACCATTTTAACAACCTGCATACTCCTCTGCTTGTTTAATTTGTGCTGCAGCTCGTTGACGGTGTTAAAGGTCCCATGACATGCTGCTTTTTGAATGCTTTTATATAGGCCTCAGTGGTCCCCTAATACTGTATCTGAAGTCTCTTTCCCGAAATTCAGCCTTGGTGCAGAATTACAGCCACTAGAGCCAGTCCCACAATGAGCTTCCCTTAGTATGTGCCATTTCTGTGTCTGTAGCTTTAAATGCTATTAAGGAGGAGAGAGGGCCCGGGGGGCAAGGTGGAGGGTGGGGGTGTGGCCTTGACCAAGCCATGATGTCTCTCTCTTTCTCATGGGCGGGCCAAATTCTCTGGGCGGGCAAAGCAGAGAAAGGGGAGGTAACCTTGCGCCTTATGACATCATAAAGGGAAGATTCCAGATCGGCCCATCTGAGCTTTCATTTTCTCAAAGGCAGAGCAGGATACCCAGGGCTCGGTTTACACCTATCACCATTTCTAGCCACTGGGGGACTGCATATTAATGTTAAAAAAACTCATAAAGTGACATTTTCATGCCATGGGACCTTTTTAATATATGAACCCTCCTATGTCCTACATGCAAACACTTTATGTTTCAGATTTACATAATAGAATACTACTTATTTTCTGATTTCAGAAATTCTGATAATGTACTGAAAGCTAAAATAATTAGCAACTTTTCCCACCTGTTCCAAGCAATGAATGTCCATACTGTGTTTGTGTCATGGTGCACTTTCTCCCTCAAATAAACAGTGGTGTACAGAATATGCTCTTATAGTTTTAATTGTTTTAACTGAAGGACTTGTATTGACAAATACTACATAGAAGGGAACTGGGTAAATGTTCCAAAACTAAAATAGCATCCTCAGTGTAGTGATGTCTAAACTAGGTTTTTTCGCACATTTCTTCAGCTCATGGCTATAGGGAAAAATGATGCATCATGGTAAATGCTCGGTGTACTAGCTAGACCCTCCTCTGAAGCACTGTGGAGGAAGACCTGGCAATGCCAGACTACTTTGTTATTGACGGACATTTTAGATTGATGAAAGAGTTCAACATGTTGGGAAATGCACTTATTCGCTTTCTTTCAGTGAGTCAGATGAGAAGAACTCTCTTATGTCTGTACATTAAGTATGAAGCTACAGCCAGCAACCGCTTAGCTGAGCTAAGCATAAAGTCTGGGAACGGAGGGAAACTTCTAGCCTGACTCTTTCGCAAGGTCACAAAATCTGCCTACCAGGACTTCCTAATATCATAGCTCCTTGTGACACAATGTGGTTTGGGGTTTTACATGGGTTTATGTGCTGGACTATTTTTCATTTATTATCAAACTTATTTAACTAAACTTGATCCACATCAGGTTATCTAATTTTAGTATTATAACTAGAACATAATAGAACATTAAAATGCTCACAAAGAGTTGGGAGCTGATATCAGGATTAAGAACACACACCAACTGTATTTCTCAGAAAAGATTCAAGTGAAAGCTGAGCAGGTTAACGACGTTTCGTCATGTTTGCTCACAACATCCTCGCTAACTTTAACCTGAATCCACGGAGAGCACTTATGGATGGCCCAAGAATAAAGAAAAACAGACAAAGGAGACCAAACACATTCTCAATATTACAGGCTTGATTGAATGGCTGAAAATCCTAAAATATTAAATTTGTCCTCCTTTAAACCTTTTCCTTCATAATTTTTAATACACACAATAAGCTGAAACTAAACAGATTTTTGCAAATGAGGTAACGGTTTATCATTTTATTCACCTAAGAGTTTTGTTTCCTCTCATATCTTTATTATCATTTTGTAAATTATTTGTTGATACTTTGGTTCAAAAAGCTTCTCTAATCTACTGTATATTACTTTAATAAAGCATAGCTGTTGTAGTGTATCTTGTTTATTCGATCCAGTTTCTAACCTTTCAAAATCTACGATGACAATGCTAACATGCTGATGTTCAGCAGGTCTAATGTTTACCATGTTCACCATCTTAGATTAGCACGTTAGCATAAACCAACCGACAAACTTTTACATCAAGCATTGCCATCAAGCCTTTGACATGGCTAATAAATGTTAACACAAACCATTAAATACGTAGAATTAAAATTCAAAAATAATTATAAGGCTCAGTAAATATTCAACTCTGTTGCTGTACAGATATTGTTTGTCTTCAAGCTACATTATTTATAACATTTACATCATTTTCATGAAAGGAAAACAAGGTTTAAAATGTCAGTTTGATTTTAATGTGTTACAGTAAGTAAAGCATGAGTCACAACATGTTAACCCAGATTTACCCCAGATTTCAGAAAATATACATATTTATTTTAATAGTCTATAAAATGTATGTAATATATCATTACATACCTATATGCTTCCTTGGCCTTTACCAATTGGGGTTTATTTATGCTAATCAGGCCCTTAATTATATAAACCCTGTTACTTTCAGCGCTATCACCTTGCACAAAGGAAGACCTGTAACAGGGATGGCATGTTGCTGGAAATAATAAAACTATTAATTCAATTGCTGAGACGATATGGCTCATGCATGTTAAACAGGTTTCCTGTTGTTGACAGATATTTGCAGACCAGATTCATCAAGCAGACACAATGTAGCCATTGTATGTATTATTTCGAATTTAACAATAATTTCTGATGCAGGACATGTGAATCTAGGTCACCTTTACATTTGAGCAACATGTCATGCTCATTCAGTGGTTAAGGCCATACAGTAGCTCGTTAAATTGATTCAGCATGGTAGAGCAGCGCAGCAGTGCTCCACAGCGAGGGAATCAGACTTGCAGAGTTCATAATTCAAACATCCTTGTACCTTTTGCCTGCTATACCCGCATTTAGGCCCCTGGCAATGGTTTAGGTTAGTAAAAAAGAAAATAACATTAAGGAACACAAATAGTTAAATACCTACAACCTTTCTCCACCAACAATTCTCATGGGACTTTTTGTTTTCACTTTAAGAAAACACATTAATGTGGTAAAATGAGAATAGTTTTTGGAAAAAGAATAGTTCACAATTTTAGGAAATATGCTTGTTTGCTTTCTTGCATAGAGCTGGGAAGATTGAGCTTATATCTGTATGCTAAATATAAGGCTAGTTATCTTGGCCAGTTATCTTAGCTTAGCATAAAGACTGGAAACAAGGGAAACAGCTAGCCTGGCTCTGTCCAAAGGTAACACGATCTAAAGTGAGCTTTAGAGGTGCTGGTACAGTAGGTGGATTTTGTTACCTCAGACAGAGCCAGGCTACAAGCTAGCTAGCTACAAGAAAGCGTACAAGCTAATCTCCCAAATATTCCTTTAATATAGGATAAACATCACTGTTGCACCTAGTATGTGTCAATTGTTAGGCATGATAGTTTAGGACATTTGATATTTTCAAAAACATAAAGAGTCAGGCACAGGATTTGAGCTGGAAGTTTGACACAGTCTAAAAAGGACCAACATGAATCTGGTGATAGCATATTGAAAAGGTTCAAAGTGCTACATTATAAAACAAATCAACTGGTCCAGAAGGCACCCTATTTATGTATGTATGTATTTATGTAAGACTCAAAAATAAACTATATATTATTTGAGAAAACAAACTTTTGATCATAATCTTCAGTAAATTAGGTTTACCCAGTTGTCATGGAATTGTAGATGTTTGCGTTTCCATTTTTTTCCTGAGCATTATAAGAACTTCTCACAACAACCGGGCAAAACCAATGAGTTGAGGAAGATGTGACAATCAAATGCTCTCGAGCATCTACCAAATGGACACTGTGTTTTTTTTAAGGTCAGTAATGACTATATAAAAAGTTTATCCGAATACAACACACTTGAGTGTTTAACATTAATATTATACAGTATGATAATATTCACCTGATACCGAATAAGCAGCTACACTGCAGACCTAATGGGTGTTGCCTTATTTAATTAATTCCAATTGCATTTATTGGATAGAGCTACAGTAAAATAGCACAGCGTGAAACAGATTTTTATAACATGGGGGATGTTAAGTTTATATTGTGCACAAAAAAAACACAACAACTGCCCTCCAACATTATGTCTTAAACTGGTTTAAATATGGACAGTACACTATGCTTTGGTTATGCTTTGGTTAGATGGCTAAATATTCCAAATTAGAGACCTTGCACCTCTGCAAATGTACAGCAAAAAATTTGCTGTTACAACCTGTCAATAAAAATGCATTAAAGTATTACACAGGGCAAAATTTAGGATTATGCAACGGCACAGGTAGGAGTAAGTTAAAGCAAGACATAAGATGCAAGCTCTAGTTTCACATTAAGGACCATAGCAAGCCTATGTTATTTTAACTGACCCATAGGTTGTTGGAACAGAAACGTCATTGAGTGTGACGAAACCCTCAGCTGCCAACACACTCACTTGAGCTTTCATCTTTGGCTCTTTTGTGGGTAAAGCATCATGGAATGAGTCAAAACTGATGTGTTTTTGCTGGTACCAAGAAAGACATTTTTTTGCTTTGAAGTGAATTTCCTCTAGAGGAGGGGTCTTCAACGTTTCTTTTTAAGCCAAGGACCCCTTAACTGAGAGAAAGATAGAGCAGGGACCCCCTATTGCATATATTGTATAAAAATAAGTTGCATAATAAACTGGGCCTACAGTAACTTGTAGGGCGGCCTAAAGTCTTCATACATCCCTTTTTTTGCATATATTACTATGCTATTAAAATAGCCTAATAAGTGTTGGCGTGATTTTATAAATCATGTTTTAATGTTAAACATACATTGGCACAGTGAATCCTTAGAATTAACTGTATCTGTTGATGACCTTAGTGACTACCTTACCTATAGGCCAGTAAGCCTATCATCGGAGGGGAGTTATATTTGCTAATAATATGTTAGATTGATGTTAAGAAGTTTTCATTTTTGAAAAAACGTAACATTAAAACACCACACAACATTTAACAATAATTTGGAGGCCCCCCTGCATTGACTCTGACGACCCCCTGTTGAAGATCCCTGCTCTATAGGTCAGAGGAGGCAATATTGTGCAACCATATTACAATACTCTATTATATTAATAAATTAATACTATATTAATTAATATAATCAATGTGTAGGAACGTGTTCAAAAACATGGAAATTATCTCCATTTATGTAACTATGGCTTATTTCATCTCAAGTGAGTGCTCAACTATTCTAGATAAGAAGATCCATATACCTCTTAGCAGCATTAGCTAACACGCTACAGTGAGAATGAGGTGAGGCTTTCTCAAATGTCAATCCACCCTCAGTTTCTTGTGTGCAGTGTGCTCCAGAGATGGTGTCGCCTTTGCGTTTCCATTTGTTGATACAGGAGAGCCGTTGTGATGCTCCTTCTTCAGAGAACCGCTGTGCTTCTTGTAAGTCTTGAAAGAGAGGCAGCGATAACATGTTATTACACATAATGTTATCATTGAAAAATTACATAAGGTTAACGTGTTACCTAATAATTAAATGTAATTACTTAAACACATATATCTATACTGTAAGATAGTTGCTGTTAAATGTCCTAATCAGTACATAGCTTGGTCACTGTTCTTTAAAAACACAAATGTAAAGGCTCCATATCAAAAACATTTGTTGATGTTATGTGTTACAGTTTTTTTTACAAATGCTTACACACAAAAGCTTTACATGTCACACAATTTTTTAAACCTCTCACTCAAAAAGCAAAACTAGACACCAAATCTCCAAAACCATAAGCTATTTCTCAGCCAATTCAACTCAACTCAATTTATTTCAATTGCATAAAACACTACACACAATTCTCTACCAATCACTGCTTTAGTATAGGCCTATAAATAGGTAAAAATTCAGATGAACAATGGATGTCAACAATTGACAGAGAGCAAGGGGGGTACGAGGGAGAGGAATATACAGTTTAATTTCTAAAAAAGAGCTTGGCACTGTAGTTTCTAGTAAAGGTTATTTTATATTCTTCACTGTTCCATGTAACCAGATATAACAATGATAACCTGGTCTACGACGGAATATTAACCGTTTATTACCCCAACAGCATGGCTTTATAGCAGCATGGCTAACACCAACAATGGATGCTAAAGTTACCCACAATCCATCAGGCATATTTCACTATGGATCTCATATAGCAGCCCAAAATACAAGTTAATTAAACAGGAGTAAATAGTGTATTTGTTGGGAACTATTTTCAGCTGCGGAATAACACACATTTGGTGCTCTGGAGTATTTACAGCAGCAGGTCTGTATTTATAGGATTGACTCAAAATAAACTACAGTTCACTGTGGCTCATCTATGTGTTTTGAATAGTTTTTGTACAGCAATGGAAGGCTTTGACTACACATACAATACTTGTGTGTGGGATCAATTCATAGTTAGTTTTTTGTTGACAATAAGAAAACATCACCGGACGTAAACTTTAAACTCATTAATTAACAGTTTAAAATGGAAAAACCAACTGACCTTAATGTAGAAGTTTAAGAAAAATAAAATGAGTGTGACCATGTAACTTGTTTGGGAGTACAGCCATCCCTTGGGAAAGCCACATGGCCATACGGCTGCACACATCGTCTGGTAGATGGTTAAAAAGAACTGGATCTGTGGAGGGAACACAACATGCACATGCTGACACATACTAGAGTGAGAAGGTGACACATAGAGAGCCTATAGAAACATAATATTGATCCAGAGTCTAAAATATCTTTTAATGGACAGTGAAAGCGCCTGCACTGTATTAAAGCTAAAGAGCGTCCTGCAGAAAATAGTAACAAAACAAATAGCAACATCAGCTCTACAATGTAATGTGAATATAACATTCATCACATACAAATCAAAGGACAAAGACTGAAAATACACCCATGAATTTTGAAAACTGTTGAAAGTGCATTTACTCATGCACTGCAATTTGTAGTTAAATATTGCTAATTAATGCTACTATTTCTACTTCACTACATTTCAAAATTAAATATTGTACTATTGCTGAAATACATTTATTTGGCAGCTAGTTACGAGTTACTTATAATGTTTCATTTTTTTCTTACAAAATATATTATCTGTATTATTGTTAAGTGCACAACATCTCCTTATTGTCAAGTTGTTCTAGTCTTTCATTAAAGGTCCCATGGCATGAAAATGTCACTTTATGAGTTTTTTTAATTTAATTCATTAATATGTGTTCCCCCAGCCTGCCTATGGTCCCCCAGTGGCTACAAATGGCGATAGATGTAAACCGAGCCCTGGGTATCCTGCTCCGCCTTTGAGAAAATGAAAGCTCATATGGGCTGATCTGGAATCTTCCCTTTATGATGTCATAAGGGGAAAACTTATCTCCCTTTCTCTACTTTGCCCCCCCAGAGAATTTGGCCCGTCCATGAGAAAGAGAGAGACATCATGGCTTGCAAACAAGCAAAACATGGCAGTTGGTCAAGGCCCCATCCTCCACGTTGCCCCCCCCCCTCTCTCCTCCTCAATAGCTACAGACACAAAAATGGCACATACTAAGGAAAGCTCATTGTAGGACTGGCTCTAGTGCTGTAATTCTGCACCAAGGCTGAATTTCGGGAAAGAGACTTCAGATACAGTATTAGGGGACCACTAAGGCCTATATAAAAACATCCAAAAAAGCAGCATGTCAAAGGACCTTTAACTCATTTAAGTTACATTTCCTTTAGTAGAAGTGAAAAATGAGTGCGGTTAGAATATATTGAACCTACTGTATTTTCAAAGCAGTTTCATTTTTCAATTATTCTGCATGCAGAAACCTGCCTTAATCGTTCATCTTTTCAAGCTTCATACTTGGGTTTTTAGAGCATTGATTTAAATTAAAAAGTCAAATACAGTATTCTTACTGCACTGACTGACTTCTTTAACTAAGCAAAATTAGATTTTTAGGATGTAATTATATTTGCACATTAAACTGCCCAACAGTTTATAGAATAGTTAAACCACAACAGTAAAATGCTACTTACACATTACATCAGTGATAATAATCATACAATATAATATACAGTATATGTATACTACATCATAATCAAATAAGCCTGTTTCTGCATACTTTTGATTTTTGACCATAAGTACATTTTAATGAAAATACTTTTTATTATTATTGCTACTTTTACTTAAGTAAAAGATCTAAACACTTCTTCCACCACGAGCGAGAAACTACAGGATGAACCCACCAGCTGTAACTGTGTGATGTACTTCTTCCACCACAGGTATGGCCGCAAACCTGGGATGGCTGACAGACCGTAGTAAGAATACATCACAACGTGGACGAAGCTGTTTATGGTGGGGCCGAAGTATGCTGTAGAGACACAGAAGAGAGATACGGTTAGTTATTCATCTACTGCAAGCAATTACTGTCCGTGAATGGCAAGTGAATGCATTCAGTGCAATGATCATATAGCTACTAACTTTTCATTAGTCTGCTCCATTTGGAACAATTACTAGTTCATGTCAAATCAATAGCCATTAACAGTAAAGTAATACAGAAATAATATATTGAACTCTGATGAATAATGAAATGTGTTTATGAATCAGAAATTTCACATTATTATTAAAATCAATAGTAAAAGGCATAATTAAGGACATTGTTATTGTAGGAAAATTGACAGCTCCATTGCTTGCAGGCTGCTGTGCTTTTTTCTGCACAACTTTAATAAAAAAGCATAAAAAGTAGCTTATGTTACACAGTGCCGCAGCGTTCAGGTCAATAAGTGTCACTTAGTGTCCTTAAAGCCCCTGACACACCAACTGTTGGCAGAAAAGGCAGTCGGACTGATCAGTCGGCTCCCCGAGGTCCAAAAAGTGCCTCAGAACACACCGAAGCCACGCCGACTTGAGCGTACATTCTGTGTGTGCGCGAGACATAATACGTTTCCATAACAGCAGGCAGCGCAAAACTGTATTGTCGCCCAAAAAATTAAAACCGGCAGCTGATTGGACGAACACGTCACGTGGGTCGGGCTGCTTCCGGATTTTTCAACCGGGCATAATGGCGGCTTCGTTCGTAATACAATCCTTATTTTACGAAGATAGTTCACCGAAATGTGTTTCTGAAAACATTTTAAGCGAGAAATAGGCCGTGCAGTTGCTGAATCTGTTTTCATTTCAGATCAACAAAGGTCAGTTTAAAAGATTTTCGTCAGATATTTAGAGGCTTAGTCACGCTCATCCCACTTGTCATTTCTGGGTTAGCACTCCACCAAACAGATTGGTCATTGAGTCCTACTGCCCGACCTCCGACCCAGCAAATCAGGTCGGCCAAAATGAAGACCAACAGCTCCTCCAACGGATGGCACGGAACACACCGAACAGACTCGAGTCACTGACCTTGCCAGACTGTCCGACAGCCGATTACTGGGTTGGTGTGTCAGGGCCATTAAGGCTTTGTGGCTGTTTTTGGGGCTAATGGGTTTAACATTGGAGCACTTGAATTATTTAGCTTGCTTTCGGGCCACACAGTAAATACTGGAGGGTGAAGTTGTGTTAAAACACTCACTATGGCCGCAGGGTACCCAGTTCACAACAAACCACCAGATATTCAGCATGGTAGCATGGTGGTAGATGTGAAGAAACGTCATCTGGTGATTATTCTTCCGTAGTATGAAGAAAAAGGTGTCCATGAACTCAATGAGCTTGGAGAAGTAGTACCACCACAGGGCATTTATGATCTGAGAGGAAATGCAGCAAATAACTAAAACACAAGAAAAAACTTCCTCTATATTCTTGAAGAGATGATAGAGAGGATAAATCAGGAAAATACATTCCAAAAGTTCTTCCCAAATTCCTGCAAACACAATTTATCATACAAGGTGTTACGCGAACGTCTGTCCAGAAGGTCCTTGAAAGTTCAGGATAAATAGTGTGACACAGTGATAACACATTTCATTTAATCACCGCAGAACTGCAAAACCGTGCACATTTTACTGAACCTTGTTTTCACCTCCACTGCAGAGCTCAGTAGGGACACCAAAGCGAGTCATCATGATGACATGAGTTAGATTAAATTGACTCAGTCTCTTCAGCTTATCTGCTGGGATTTACAGGTACTCACTCATAGAAATCAGGGCAATATATTCTAGCTGTCCTACAATAACTGGTATTTATACCTTTACAGAATGGGAAATAGATTACTTTGTAATACAATTATGTCAAACGTGATCAAATGAAAACATAATCCCCAGCAATAAACATAAAAATGTTGAACGGTGTAAATCAGACTGACCTTATTATCTGCTTCCTCTGCACTGTGAGTGTCCTGGCAGTAGAAGTTGTAGCCACCGTACCACACAGCAGTAACAAGCTGAAGAAAAAAGCCATTTAGAACATGTTATCACAGAATGTACTGGAAGCTAATTAAATTTAATTAAAGCATTTAGCGCACAGGGAGGTATTGCAAGAGAAGTGCAAATACAGGAATATCTATTTACCTATACATTTGTACATTAAAGTGGTACTCCAGTGATTTATCCATAACGTTTGGCCAAGATATCCTGTTAATCCCTAGTTCAGCAGGAAAATACGTTGTATCTCACACTTCCCATAAGGCAACTCAACTATTTATTCTGTTTATGTTGTAAGGGACCATGTACAATATCAAAGAAAAATGTTAATGTTTGACTTGATTTATCTTCAACCGTCCCTGCTTGGCATACGCTAGTGTCTCCAATAACTCTGTTTGTAACACAGGCTTTCTCAGGTTATTTTTTCAGACTCGACAAAAGCCACAACAGCCATTATACTGTGTTTATAGGCTGAGTAGAACTCTCTGTGACAAGTAAACTAATCTGTGTATCTGTAAAATCAGTGTCATTATTGTCAATTATTCAAATGCAAGTATATGGCGTGGCTTAATGCTGATTCACCAAATCAATATCCACTGTCTTTAACTGCTGCTGTGAAAGTCTTTGCTAACTAACAGCAGAGCCACGAAACTGCCACCAGTTAAGAACTAGCAATGGAATTAAGTAGTTTATCAGGAGAGTACAGACAGCCCTTTAAGCTGATATACCTCCTTGATTCTTTCTTCAAACCTAAAGCAGCATTAGTCAGCCTATAAATGTAAAAAATATTATCGCAAACACATTTAATCACAATCATTATGTGACCAACCACTATGCCCTGGAAAGTTGACAAGAACAAAATTGACCTGTACTTTGATCAGGTGGCATGATTGGATGGCCAAATCACCCCATGGCCGGGGCATTGTCAGAGTACAGGGTTTAATGAATCACACAGCTTCTGGTCCATTGGGGCCTTATGCAATGCAGACAGAAAGACAAACAGCTTGTTCTGCCAACTGGATGGGGAGTTAAAGTACGGTTACTTTAGACTTACTGTACTTTACACTTACTTTACACATACACACATACATACAATCTGGTTCTGACTTCCAGGTGCTCACAGGTACACAAAATGACAGATACAACTTAAACAGCAAATTCAGCTCAGGCTCCTTGCCAAATAATCCAAGTTTGTTTACATCAGTGCATCTATCAATTTCAATTATATAGTCAGCTGTTTATCAAAAGCAGTTTTCCAGATAACAATAGATGGCTGTGCTGATGTCTGTGAGGGTATATGAGGGATTTGATGGCTGAAACAATGAGCTTGTCAGCATCCAGCTGTGTCCCTTTTACTCCCTGATAGCATTACCTAATGGTAGCTTTCAGTGAGAGACAGAAGCCAGTAGCAAAAGATCCGAGTCTAATCAGAGTCAAGTGTTAAAGCTAACCGGCTGTTGCTAAGCTAACCGGCTGTTGCTAAGCTAACCGGCTGCAGGCTGTAGCTTCATATTTAACGTACACACATGAGAGTGGTATCAATCTCCTCTCATCTCTGTCAAGGAAGCAAATAAGTGCATTTTTCAAAACATCAAAGAATTCCTTTAATTAAACATACCAGTCCATAGGCTTTACATCTGGTCATATTAACACACTAGAGATTTTAGTGGGCCTGCGGCTCAGATTCAGGTCGGTTTCCTCTTTTTTTCTTTTCTTTTAATAATCTGTCTGTAGTGTGACAGTGTGACATTGCAGTGATTGCTTTGGCCTACTTCAACACATATCTTAGTGCCGAGCAGTCTGTTTACCTCATAGAACATGTACAAGGACAAGACTGTGAGGCCCAGATTGTAGAGCACCAGGAGGCCTCTGCAGGAGTACGGCTGCCTGTGTTTCATGTACTTGGGCCCCATCCACACGATCAGAAGGTACATGACTGTGAGTGCAAAGGTTGGTGGGTAGTTGTCGAGCAGCAGCCATCCCTGCACCCGCTGATCTGAAATATGGCGATAAAGAGGCAAGTTGTCACCGTTGATCAGGTGGCCTTATTGATAATAGTCTGTTATCTTTCAATGAACTTGAAAAGAGAAAACAGCAGCAGTGCACACACTGAGGGATGTTTTCTCAACAATCGAAAGGTTAGCAGCCAGACAGTGAAAAACCCCAGCAAATGTCTTGTGCAAGTCCAATGTGTACATTATGTAATAAAAGACTTTATTCAAGGTTCTAGGTCATTTTTACTTTCATAGCTACCTTCACCTGTCTGTTAACTACAGAACTCTGCTGAGCTTTTGCATTGAATACCGTATTTGCAACGTGTTGGGAGACAGATTTTATATCAACAACTAAGATGACAATAAAAACTTGACTTGCCTCTGGGACCCATCCATGTCTCAAAGTAAGCGTTCAGTTTATGATTAAAGGTCTCCATTTGTCACCTAAAAACAAAATGAAAAACAAACCAAACAATTTAAAGCAGCGTGAGTTTTTTTTTGGCAAAGCACTGGCATGATAAGTATGATAAACTTAATTAATTTGCCTGAAAGAGGCCTTGACGGTTCAGTGATCATTAGCTCTTAGTAGTGTTTAAATAACAAAATGTAACTCAAAGTCAATGTTAATACATGCCTATCATGTTTGTTGTACATATGTCTGCTTGTGCTCCAGCTGGTCCACCCACGGTCTCTAATATGTCCCATGTCCCAATAACTAACCCTTTACATCCCTGTGGTTTCAGACAACAGATCAAATGTGGCCACTTCTGTAAAACAAGAAGCCAGCAGGCAGGTGTGTACAGATGATAACCCCATTTCTACACTGTTGTATTGTGATGTTCTGGCATTTAAATTGTTGAAGGTAATGAAATGTGTAGATTCATTATCGCTAGTGTGCTCCAGGTTTTAATAATCACAGAATGTCTTTTTTTAAAAATGTTTATTTAACCTTTATTTATCCAGGTAAGTCGATTGAGAACAACTCAATCTCAATGTCTGGTCCAGAAAGTCTCTAAATCTTTGTGTATGTTCTCCTGACAAAGCTGTCAACTTATGGTGGTGCATTATTATATATTGTTTAATTACCCTATTATCCTTTGTGAGTGTTTTAAACATGTATGGTGTGTATTCAGTACTGATTCAAACAGCTGGCCGTGGAACATTTAGGAAAAAGTTGAAAAGTGCAGTTTTCCTGTGTCAGACGTGAGTACCTTTTCCATAAACAGTATATTATATACTATATATAATATCAGATTCCACCAGTATGCTTCTGACAGTCAGATCAACCCTGTGATATAAAGCAGAAGGCCATTTACACAACTCTATGAATGTCTGGATGTTCACAGCTGGATATTTTTTCTGTCTGTTATCTTCAAGGAACTATTTTGACTGACATCTGGAGAAACATGTTACGTTGTATTACCATGTTTTTACAATAGAGAATGTACAATTTCCTGCAGCTGATTTTCTTGCTGTAAACCTGATAACTCTCACACGCTTTTTATTCACTATCACCCCAGAGATATTTACACAATCCTGCATGCACACAATCACACAATTTGCTCTATCACTTCAGGCTTTGCACAAAATGCCTCCTTACAGTCACACAAATTCTTACATTCCAATGATGTGTTTCCAAGCTATACATTCAATTAAGGTTCAAATATGTCACAGACTTCTGCACCACTGGACAGTTTCTACTAGCCTGGTAAAACCCTGACAAACTTCCGTCAAATTTGAGATTTGCTCTGCAAGTCAATCTGGCCAAGAGCCCATTCAAGCCCATTTCCAATGGCACCAATCACAACCGTTGAGACGGGCTTTACACAATGACAATAGCGCAGCGACGGCAAGCAGCTTTTTGTTTAAATTCAACATGACGGCCACCAAAGCGCAGCAACCCGTTGATGCCGCTGTCGCTGCTATGTCACCCGGATCCTTGGTGTGATTGGTTGAAGGACTATCCAATTGCGCCCAGAGGCATTTGAGCGGCGTCCGTTGGTGACACCCCTTTGGAAATGGTCTGTGGATGAACCTTGCCCTTTCATACTACTTGCTACGGCAATCGCAAGGTAATGTAAGTCAATGGAGGCCAAACGGCGTTGATAAACACGCTAAAAAGCGAGTATGCGTCTTGATAACATGCCAAAAATGGCATACGAATTGGCGCGTCATACATATGCCACTTCATGAGATCTGTCTGCCTACAGATAAGATATAAGATATTGTGGCTCTTATATGGGTCATGTGGAACTTTGTCATTGGTAAAAGGTAAAAGACAGCTATACAGGTTAACAGAATCCCCTTGGACTTTACAGAGAGAAATGTGATTCCATCTATCAAATTTAGGTAACGCATATCAATTCAATCTGAATGCAGCTCTTATATAAAGTTATATGATATTGAAATATGACTAATAGAACTGAATGGGGCACACCAGTGACCTTGTTTACATGCATTTACATTTATTTTAATCCATATGAAGAAGTATTCACTTTAATCCTGTAAATAGCCATAATTTAATCATTTCAGTTGCACAATAGCACACAAGGAACAAATATGCATATAACAAGCAAGGACATGCACAGACATTTTGGGCGGCAGGGGCTCAAGGAAAAAAAGGTCTAATAGTTGATAAATAATTATTTATTTTAAATTTAAACAAAATGTTAAATATATTAACACAACTGACTACCTTACCAATTTTTCTTATTTACCTTACATTTAATAGATTTAATAAATACTCAACAAAATACTTAGTTCTCACAGACACTTTTTAGTATCCACCAGGTTAATCACAAACAGCAAAAAGAAACTGCCACAATGTGCATGTTTTCTATGCTACTAGTATTAATATATATTAATATAAGTATATATTAAGAACAGGTGACTGCATCAAGGATAGGGACATAGTTTTGTTTATTTTGCAAATGGCAATAAATCTTTTTTAATTATTTTGGGGTTATTGGAATAAATAACACTTCACAAAATCTTTTTGAAAAATCTCAACGAAAATCTTCACACTAAACTGAAAAAGGCTGTTGCTGCAATTTTGTTAATTTTACAGGAAAAAAACACTGCACCAATAATGAATAAACACTGTTACAAGAAGATGAGGAGCCTATGATCAAAATGATGAAGTCTTTTGGCTAATTAGCTGTAAACTCGAGGCACTGGCTGCTTAGTCTTTTGTTCATCATCACTCACCTCCACACAAGCCAAGAAAAACCTTCTGGGGTAGGAGCTGGATAGCCAAGTCCTACCAGACTCTCGTACATTTCATTTGTACTGAAGGAAAATACAAATTGAGCGCAAGTACGTAGGAGGGCGGAGCCAGGCTAGGAGATGGAAGGGACTGCTGCCTCTCTGCCTGTCTCTGTGTGTGTGTGTGCGTGTCTGTGTGTGCGTGCGGCGCGCACTGCTCCCGGGGAGACACATCGCGGAGAGAGATAGAGAGAGAGAGATAGAGTGAGAGAGCAAGAGAGAGAGAGAGAGAGGGATGACAAAGTCTAATCTCTGACATTTTGATTTTTTTAATTCAAGAAATAGATGTGTTTAACAGGGAAGCTGTGTGCATACAGGGATATATAGGCTATGTTTATTATTAAAAAATAAAAAAATAAACATGCATCCAGAGGAAGAAAAAGGGCATGTGCTCAAGCCCCTTTTGATGTGCATGTGTGCACATGCCTGGTAACAAGTGTATGTTCTAAAAGAAAATCCTTGTAAACATTGTGCAATATACAGTATATCCCAGTTTACAAAGGAACTTAGATAGTTCAAATGGATAATGATCTGCTGCCCAGGCAACATAGCATACCACGGATAGTTGAATTTGTCCATAACAAAATAAGGCTTATTCTGGTCAACCTTAGTACAGTAATATCCATGCTCTTATTATCAGAGATGCATTAGGCTGCACCAAAACATGATAATCTGCAAGGCCTTAATCAGAGCCGGATGAGCCACAACAGCAAAGCATATAGCCAGTCAGTGAGTCTGTGCTAGCTAAATTCTGGAGCCTTGCAAAATACGTCACATCAATCAAAGGAAATACTAATGCCTCTGCATATGGACTTCGGTCAAAATGATTGGTTTCATCACTGCAGCAGATGATGATTTATTTAAACAGTCTAATAGGCTACTGTAAGAGTTAGAGTTGGGCAATATGATAGTATATACAACAATATAAATATCATAGATTTCTTAATACCATGGTAGATATCCCTTTACAGTTTTTTTACAGTACAACTGCTTATACATAAAATCTTTAAATGTCACATGAATTTTAAAACCTCTCACTCAAAGAGCAAAACTAGACACCAAAATCTCCAAAACCATAAGCTATTTCTCAGCCTTTCACTCAGTTTTCAATTGCATAAAACACCTTATTTCAAAACACGACACACAATTATATACCTAAGACACAAAAAATTGAATAGGAAGTGACTTGTTTTCCTTTTCCAAACACAACCAATCAAAATGCTACACTTCATCAGGTCACACACACACTCCTCACATGTGCAGACACTAATGGCTTACCTGATCACTGCTTTAGTATAGGCTTATAAATAGGTCAACGGTCAGGTAACCTGTTATGAACAATGGATGCAACAGTGAACAGGGAGCAAGGGGAGTAGGAGGGAGAGGTGGGGGATGACAATGAGAACAAGTTAAAAAAGGAAGAGTTGGAAGAAGAAGAGGAGGAGGAGGACGAGTTGGAAGAAGACAAGGGCAAAGAAGAGAAGGAAGGAGAGCCATTTCTGATGAGATCAGGGCCACACTTATTGATCACTGATGATCCCCCCACACCCACCCCATACGAACATCATCAACAACACGCACACACACACACACACACGCACACACATGCACGCACGCATGTCTGCGATTCAATTCGATACGATATCTCGATGCATCACGATGCATCACGATGCGTCAAATAAATGTTTCTATTAAAGTCATGCAGGATATTTAATTCATAGCTTTTCAAGCTTCAAAAACAAAATATTCTGCAGTGCTCTAATACTAAATAAATTGGATACATAAAACTACAGCACTGAGCACATGGCACTTCCTGAATGTGCAAAACATAACAGAATATGTAAACATAAATGTTGTTAGGCCTACATTAAATTGTAAACAAAATAATTGATTATGAGCCTGCCAATTATCGATGCAGCATCGTCCATGTCCACGTTTCGTTGCATCGATTATTTGATTAATTTCAACACCTCTAGTGTACATGGTAGCCTATATCAAAACAATTATGAAAAAAGTGTTTGCTATTTCATTTTGAGATGTGTTTATGGCATTTTGAATGCAGTGTGGAGATGAGGCCTTTTGTGTGTGCAGTTTTAGGAATTGTGTGTATAGAGTTTTTAAAAAAGGACACAAAGTTTTGAAGCGTGTGTAAACAGTTGTAAAAAACTGTAAAATATATAATTGTATTAGGCCATTGTGATCAATGTTGCAAATCAATCAGCATGACTTCTTCGTTGTCATACTGGATTTTTGCATGATTTTGCATCAATGTGATGACCTGAATTTGTAAATTATTGTTATTTCACTGGATTAGCCAAAAACATCAATTCATTAGTTTATCAATACGTTTTACAATAGATTTTCCATATTGTATCAAGATATATATTGATATTGCAATATAAAATTACACATTTTTGGGATTGTGCGTATTTCTTACCCCTTGTAAGAGTATTAGATAGATAAATAGATCTAGAAAAGCAAGATGGAAAGTTTTCACCAGGACATTTGACAACCATCAACTATCACAGTTTAGTAGCACTCGGCTGTCAGTCTAATATGACAGAATATGATGCAGTAGCCTATCGCGAACACATGACAAATGCATGAGACTATTGTAGAATATGCGTCCTATACCGCTTACTTGCACCACGATATTGTACACTTGTAATTTTCCGTCGGGGTCACACGTTAACTAAACTGCACTTAACGCACTGTAGCTCTATTACTGCACGGTATGAAACAGCAGACCGGTCTGCAGTTAAACAAAAAGATGTGAGCTTATGGCAGCGGTTATCTCATTACATCATCCTAAAAATAAAAACTTAAAAAACGTATGGCATAATATCGATCGCATAGGCTACAGTAACAGACAGTAGAGGTCAACACTTCAGCATCACCCAAACTCATCGCTTTGCCTACAGTACAGACGACATGCGCCCTGCAACATTTTCCTTTCCTTTTTAAACAATATAATATAAAGTCTCACCATAAAGTCACTCAGCCGTCCGGTTGCGTTAGATAAAGAGCAAAATGTTGAGTGTGGATGAAGAGATGCGGCTGTGTGCGTCGGACTGCTTACGTTAAGAGGCGGGAGAGAGAACCCGACTGTGTAACCTTGGCTGGCTGGCTGGCTGGCTGGCTGGCCGGTCTGTGCACAATGTGCAGCCTTGTCGCTCAGTGGAAAATAGTGGGAGGAACACGCAGACTGGCCCATTGCCCTGCAGGAGGGTAACAGCCAGGAGGTGACCCGGTGTGTTCCTATGAGGGACCGTTTAGGCCATATATCAAGAATGCATGCACATACTCCACTTTTATCTGCACACACATATAAAAAGCATATGCACATACACTACTTTTTCTCATGCACACACATAAAAATCATGCACATACAACAATTTCTCCTTGCACACACACAAAAAAAAAGCATGCACAAATTCGCTTTTTCTCACGCACACACATTAAAGGCTAGCCTATAAATCTAGAGTGAGCTGGAAAAACCAAACTCTTGTCAGGCCAATCAAATCGTGTATAGAGTCGGTGGGCGGGCTTAACCCTAACCCTAACCCTAACCATAACCATAACCATTGCCTAATCCTAGTGCTTTTCAGGCAGCGCTGCCTGGAAGGAGACGTTGGGGGCTTAAAACACTGATAAACCACACACACACATGGATGGAAATACTCCAAATTGTACTTAAAGGACAATTGTCGCTCTCTGGGACATGTTTTCATGCTAATCGAATGAGTTTGGAGCTTTGACGAGACTACCGCGGACCGCTGGTTAGCTTAAAATGCTAGTATTTGGGGCATGGGGACACTCAAATTAAATTGTTATTTAATACCACTAAAAAGGCTCAAAATATCACCACACCTTAACGTTAGCATAATTAGGGTCCCTAAATGTGAACTGAAGAATTGACAACATTGTAAGTGTACAGATAGTTTATTAAAAAGATAGATTATAAAGACAGTCGCGTTCATGTTTACTTGCGTGAGCCATCTTGGAAACCAGTCATAACTAGTCGAAAAATGAGCGCCGTGCAAATGAGTCTGAGATTCCCATACTGTCTATGGAGATTCCACGTTGCACGGTGTTGTACTTGCATACATATACCAGTGATCTTGTCTGTGCAAAGAAATGAGTAGCATAAAGCTGCAATACCGGATTATCAGGATCGCAATTCTAGGGGCCTAACCAGAGGGTGGGTCTTGCCAAGAAAGCGAGTGGGATTCATAATAACGTGACAGGACCGCAGTTCCACAAAAAATGCAAGAAGAGCACAGCAAGCCAAGTGTGAGTAACATTACTGATTGTGAATAACGTTATTTTTATTTAGTAGTAGTAGCAGTAGTCTATATCCTTGACATTCCACTTCCGGGATTGCTCCGGTGCTGCAGGAAATTCCACCGGATGCATGTATTTTCGGCTTTCTTTGTAATGGAATTTTAAATTCGGTAAATTAATGAGGACTATTTTTGACTGCTCCTCAGATCTCTGCAGGGTAAATGGAGACAGCTAGCTAGCCTAGCTGTCCAATCTGAGTTTTATCATGCACAACTATTTTGCAAGTGACGATTCTGATTGGTTTAAAGAAATGCCATTAAACCAGAGAACGTTTTCCTCTCATCCCCAAATGCTATGTGGAGTAGCCAGACTCTCCTTCAGTGCGCTTTGGAGGAGGGTTTAGCAACACAATCTTCTGCAAGTAGTGGCTAATGTAGCCTCAAACAGAGATGAAAACTGTACCACTAAGATCTGGTACTTTCTATCTCCACACCTGATTTCTTTCATTTTCAAACTTGTCTTCAGCTTCCACCAACGTTGATCTGTATTTTATAAGACTTTTTCCCTCTGAAGCCACAAAAGGCTTCATACAACTTGTTTCACATATGCAGTAGTACTCCCCAACACCTGTAAACAGACTTTGATATGTAAAATCAGTGGAGTTCCCCTTTAAGGTTTTCATAAGGCACATGCCATTGGCAGGTTGCTCAACACGCTACTAGACTGGCATGACTGACTTTCTCTGTGTATGGTTTCTAGAAAAAATCCAGTGTACATATTGCATCGGTGCTGATCAGATCACTGAGAGCCTATTTTCTGAGAGCAGATTAGCACAAGTGTAAATAATAAAAGGAATTATGGCTGAATTCAATTTAGCTGCTTCAGCTTCAGGGTCCGGGTATTGTGCATGCTGGCTCACTGTCACTGGCTTACACACTCGATTTGATCAGAGCCATAAATGTTACAAGTAACACCTGCGCTTTCTATAACAAGCCAAAATGTCTGCTGTGAAAAAAACCTATTTGTCCTCGGGATTAGTGGGGACAGATGGCTGTAACATTCACTGACCTGCTGCATATTTATTGCTTTAAACATGTTTTCACATTAAGTGTCTCTAATACCTTTTTTTAAATTTTACTTTGTATTTGTGAACTATTTTATGGTAATTTCGCTGTTTTCATATTACTATATTCTCCCCAAAATCCTATTGAGACTAAGTTTTGTTTCAATATCTGTTGGTGATACGACGATAATGTTTCTAAACATTTATCGTCAAAGCATGTTTGTGTTGAAGAACAACTATTTAAACACACTAATGCATACACATATCCCATTCTAATGGGGAGGCTGTACCAGCCATAATCATTATCTGGTCCAAGAGGCCATATTGAGGCAATGCTCTTACTCTTATTTGTCACTGCAGCTCAGTGTTATGTATAGCTGTGGTTCAATACCACCACCTTGTGGATGAAAATGTTCAGGTATTTGCTGTTGGACATTTCCAGTATTACTGCACCTCAAAGGTCAGGAACATCTTTAGCCTTCCTGTCTGCTCTCTATCATTCTTGGCTTTCCAAACAGCTGCATTTGATTTTCTGCGTGTAACTTGTGTTTTTTTTTTCTTTTCTGAGAAGAAGTAAGTTAAGACAAATGCTAAGTGTAGAGCATCTTCTTTTTTGGCATGCGTAAGAGGGTATCTGTGTGTGTGTGTGTGTGTGTGTGTGTGTGTGTGTGTGTGTGTGTGTGTCCACCAGGAGGAGCAGTTGGAAAGAAAGGAAGGGTGGTGTATATAAAATGGTGCACAGGAAGACAGGGTCACATTGCCAAAGCCAAATTAATAGTGAAATAGGAAGTGTTACTAAGGTTGGTGATGTAAGGACTATTTACAGTGCTACTTAGTGAACTGCTGTAGCTGGCAAGCTAATGGCTATAAACACTAGCAAGCCAGGCATATGCTATCCACATTCTGATTCTTTAATTTTCCCTGCTGTTTAAGTCCTCTGGGCTTTTTTTTAGGATTGTACACATTTTGTATTCACCACAGTTACTTCTTCATGTCTTGTTCTAACTGACTTAAGGGTATTTGTATAACTTCATTAGGAATTCTCATTTGTCCTTTAGGTCTGTGGCATTGTTAACCGCAAAGATCTGAGTCCAAATAGTTTTTTGGGACTAGCAACGATTGCATTTAGCAAAATGGTTTCACTAAATCCACCCTTGCTCAAAGCATTACTGTAGTTTGTGTGCTGTTTTTGACTACAAAACCAGTTAAAAAGATGCTGTGATGGATTTAACTGAATAACTGATGCGTTTAGTGATAGAAGCTGTATTTAAGATTATGGAAAGGTGACATAGTGGTAAGATTGTGGAGAGACGCACTTCAAACAGCTTCAGCTGTTTTGCTCTGTCAGACCCTGACCTTCAAGCTCTCTTCAGGGAGGCCAGGACTGGCAAAGCCGCCCAAACGCAACTACATATCTCAACATAGCCTATTACAGTTTGTCATATGTGGTAAACATTTGGTTTACTTAACAGGTCCTTTATTCAGGACACAAGTAAATTCTTGCGGAGAACAGACTGTCGGCTCCTGGTTGCTATCCACCATTCAAATAATGTGAATTTGCTCACTGCAGCCGTATCAATCAAAATGCTGTTAATGTAGCTAGTTGACAGATTTCAAGACTTTTTTTTTTTTTTTTTTTTGAAGGCTGATCAAGATCAAGCTTGATGTGGATGCTTTTGTGGTGGCTAAATTAAATTCCTATTTGGCTCATTTAAATAAAAAGCATTCCATAAAACACTATAGTACATACATATACTATACACTGAAATTGTAAGAAGACTGACTCCTGTTGTGCAGATTTATTTTGAAGCAGCATCACATTGCAAACAATGGTTCACCTTTTCCACTTGAATGCAACACTACCTCTAAGGTCCCACTACAATGTCAGCAGAGCAAAGCAAACAATTCTCTTAAAATGCAAAAGAAATAAAAAAAAAATTTTATATATATATATATATATATATATATATATATATATATATATATATATATATATATATATATATATATATATATATATATATATATATCTCTCACTGCAAAAAGCAAAGAAAGCTCATACCCAGAACAAAAAATATGCCCATGGTAATGTTTTAAAGAGCGGAAGTACAGTATTTATAGAACACAAGATTAAAAGTAGACTACTGTACAACTCTTTGCTACATTTATATTCTCACACAGATACCTTTTTATTTCCAGAGAAAAATAAATACACATCTGATTTCTATTACACAACCTTTTGCATGTCTTAACCCTATTAAAAAAATTCTGTAATCATAAAAATCTGATACTGTATATATACACATACATGCTGTTTTGCATTCGCTTAAAATTGGACCGCTTTAGTTCTGAGCCACACATTTGGTCTTTCTTTACATGCGAGTTTGTATAATGGTGGTGCAATTCTGCAGCGCTTCTCATTTAAACCGGTTTACTGGGTTTCCAATGAGCTCCGGGCACTGTTCTTCACCTTTTGCAATCTTGTCGCACTTCCTGAACAGGTCGTAGTTGATCTTGTCAGTTAGGACGCTGTCCTGCTTATACTGTGGGTGCTTGGCAACAAATTCCCTCATCCACTTGGCCATGGTCATCAGTTCGCCTGTTTCAGATAAGAAAAATTAGGAGTTGTGCTCAGAGTTGAAGCTGCATAAAGAAAAGAAGAAAAAAAAAAATCTGCTTTTGGCTTATGAGAACATTAAGTTTTGCCCTTTAATGCAAATTTACCTGAGGCACGTTTCTTGATGAGCTTCAGATAATTCAAAATGGTGCACCTGGTGTCCACATCCACTTCCATGTTTTCCAGATAGCAGTTAAGGATTGGTATAAGCCCTTGAAATACTCCCTCCTAGTGATAAAAACAGAAGAAAACAGCAGTAATTGTTAGAGGACTTAAAACAAGATTGGGATTCGTCAGCCATGCTAGCGGCTCTGTGAGACTGTACTAATGCCCAGCTGTGATTTGAACTCAATACAATCACGCAATGTCGACAGAATGGGAGGAACAGGAAAAACCTCCCATTATTCCAACTCAAGTTTAATGTGTTACAATTGTTAATTCGCACTAAACACAAAGTACAGCTGAGGCTACATGAAAGTGAAAGTTGTTAGAGTTATTCCTGAGGGGAACCTGAATGTTTGTAGCAAATTTCTAGCCTGGAAATCCAGACCCAAATCCAAAAGACTAAGGGTCTGTCATTGAGTAATGAAAATTAGGGCTGGGCGTACTGATCTAAATATCGATACCAAGATGAGTATTGGTATTGGATGGGTACTGTCGTGATGAGTTCATGCGTTACAAGTAAAAAGTATTGGTATCCGCGATACTAGCCCTGTATTTACTTGGTATCGGATCAATACCAAAATTCCCAGTATCGCCCACCCCTAATGAAAATGGCCCAACTCGAGGGGCAGCACCAAGCATGCATTTGAAAATCTCACTGCACGCAATTGGATAACACTACGACCAATCACAACAATACACGGGGTGACGTATCCAGAGCCCCATACGCTTAGCTACCAGAGGAGCTAACTGGTAGATTAAACTGTCGTCATCTGTTTAGCTCGCCTCTGGCCCGCCTATATCAGATACACCGATGTGATTGGTGCAGCTCGGCTACAAGGGCATAGTTAATGAGCATCATTACTCATTGCCACAGTAACTCACTGAGCAAATTCAAATTGTGCTCTCGCGAGAACTCTGGATTTCCAGAGTAGCAAATTGCATGGTAATTCATCCAATAGTTGTCAAGATCAATCAGGCGTCAAACCTACAAACGTCAACGTCATGGTGGTGCTAGCAAAGATCAGCAGGATTCATCCTCTGGGTACCGTGCATGTTTGTATTCATCCAATAGTTGTTGAGATATTGTCATCAAGTGTAAGCCAATAATTACCTTTCCGTTGATGATTGTGTCGATACTCATTAGAGTGTACTCCTCATTAGCACCATCAGTCTCCAAGCCGTTCTCAGCTGAGGCTGTGCCATCAAGGACTGGGTTGCAGCCTATTGGTCCAAAATACAAATGGATCAGCTCCTCCTATGTGAGGCTTTTAGCACTGACCCTACGTTGTGCTTTTTATTCTAACCCACCTTTAAAGATGTCCTTTCGGAAGTAAAACATGCCCTCCTGGACAGAGTTTCTCTTCTGAGCAACCTTCATGTTTTCATCAACCTAAAGAAAGACAAGGGATTACTGTATCGGAGCACTGTATGCAAAGTATATTTTTATGTGCTACTTCCTTAATCTAATTCCTTTCAACATTTTATAAAACACTGTAAAAATGTTGAGTTGTTTTTACCTTTGACAATGGGATCAGAAAGTCGAGTTTATAAGACAAGATCACTCTGGTGAGCAGGACGACAAAGACCACATACGCAGCGTTTTCAAAGTCAGTTAGCTGCACCTGAAAGATAAAACCATCATGTGTTTGTCTGTATTTGAAAGGCCATGTCATCGAATATAAAACACAGATTACAACTAACGGCCTGGTCAGTTGTATTTACCTCCATGGGGCGGAACTCAACTCTCCAGCCGATATCGGAGTTCGGAGGTGGAGGTTTGAACCTCATCGTCTGCCAGTTGGTCGACTGAAGGTTCTGCAGGAAGACAAGTTTGAATAAATACTCAGTTACGCTGGAAGTAAGCCTGTATTGTGTTTTGACACATGGTTGGCTTTCTTCTAATCACCTCAAAGTGATCGGACTCGTTTTCATCATCCAAGTGGATTTTCTCCTCAAAGACGGAGAGTGGATCTCGTATGAAGAGGTGTGCTATGTGCTGGGCCAGAAGCTTGTCAATTCCTACACACAGCAAGCGGATTTTTTATTTCATTACTGCACAAGCATCTATTAGTGGAATCTGACTGTGAAGTTGAATATTTCTATTGATGACAGTATTTTAGACATATCACTTCCTCCACAGTACCTGCATCCAGCAGCTGCTTGTAGATCTCCTCATCTATCGTCAAATCAATGTCATTGTACTTCTCACCACAACTAGACAGGTAGCTGTCGATTGAATCGTATCTTGACTTGAAGATCCGGTATTTGTTGTTTTTCAAAGGCTTTGAAGGAAAAGTAATTTTTTAAACATTATCCTCAAAATACAAACCTTAAGCATAAACACTTTACTGTGATATGCTTTTGCCTTTTGCTTGAGAAAATTTTTAAAGATGCAGGTCTATGGTGGTATTCATCTAGGTAAACACATACCAAGCTCCAGTAATTCAGTAATACAGAGGCAACAGCAGCATTTCTTACACTGGACAAAATAAATATACTATAGTGTCAATAATGAAAAGTGACAGGCAGAAATAATGAGGTTTAACTAAACAAAACCAATTCACAAAATAATGGCTCGACTGAAGCATGTTTTTTGCACGCTAATCAAGGATCAGCTCTGCCTGCTCACCTTGAGCCCGCGTTCCTCCTGCGTCCTGTCGTCCACCGAGGCAGAAATAACTTCCCAGCGACAATCATTATCTGACACAAAGCCTCTGTAGAAGGGGGAGGCCGCACTCAACGCCATCTGGAAAGAGAGTTTCAGTAGTGTTTTATGAAGTTATGGGAACAAGAAACAAAGCCACACAATCTTCTATCTCTGATTTATTTAGATTATAGGATAACACTGAGTAGTTATTCAGTTAATTAATTATTAGTTATATACGAGTCCAGATGAAGAAGAGGCCAAGTAAATAATCGTAATATTTGACAGGAAGCTTCATTTATCGACTCACCACTATGGGGCAGAATGTTGCTAGTTGGTCATAAAGATATCTTGCCTCATCAATGCTACAAGCTTGGAATGTCACCTGCAAAAGCATGAAAAAAAGGGGCTGAAGTACATTTATAAATCACTTATTGGGATAGTAAAGTTTTACATTCCCGTTTGAAAACAAAAGGATTGTTAAAAGGCAACAGAGACTGACTCAGTTCATTCAGTACCTGCAGGCAGCAGTTGCCCATGCCAAAGCCCATGGCGTCCATGTAGATATGATCAGGCAGAGCTGCCCTCGCTGCTTCACCATCATCCTCAGGAAACTCCTCCACAAATGGAGATGGAGTGCACTTGTCTTTGAAGACTGAAACACAAGAAGAGATAGATAGATAGATACATAGATAGATAGATAGATAGATAACATGCAGTTAGAATAATGTCAACATGTTGTTTTTTGTTTTTTTTTAAATGTACTGTTAATGGTTGTTATTGATGTTTTTATGATAAAAACTATATTATAGTTATATATAGTACTGTTCATACCTGTCATTTCATTCAAACTTACTTGGCACATTAATCACGACTTTCTCTCCTCTTCTGTGACGTATGTTTCTGGTAAGGGTACTGAAAACACAAACACTTATAGTCTATAGTCATAATCTACTGGAACAATCTGCCTTTCTCAGTGCATACATACATACCATACATAACATACACAATTATATGTTTATTAAGTTGCTGATTTTGCTCATCATGAGTAAAGGTCAACAATCCTGTAATTTAATAATAAACTGTGAGTCAAACACACGTGCAGGCTGTAGGAAGCTAGAATAATGAAGCCTACCTGAATCTTGGGTGTCTGTTGATGGCTTCATCTGGGAAAAACAGTGACTTCGACACTCCCTTTTCAACAGGGGTCGGCCGGTGCTCTGGTTTGGTGAAACCTGGGCAACCTAACCTAAATAAAAAGGATCAAAACATACATACCTATTAAAAAAGGGACACGGTCCTGATCTCCACTAACCGTTATCAACAAGGGTTCAAACACTTGGTCAATGTAAAAGCAAAGCACCTTGGAAACGAGGTGATGGTGCAGAGGGTTTCATTCTGGTTCAGGACCGATGAGGCCTCTCGTCGTCTCTTCCCCATGTTGCCCTCCACAGTGTTGAACTCTGACATCGTGCCGCCGTACGGCTGCCCTGGGGTTCCTTCAATCATGTAGCTGCCATACTCTGGTCTCCAAAGTGTGGGGTGACTGCACAAATATGAAAAGTGTTGTCAGAACATTCTACTTTTATAGGACAGCAAGAAAGGAGGCCATTGAGAAAATGCCCCTGATCTCGGTATCACAATGACCTTTTTGATTGAATAAACTGAGCGCTCTCCCTTTATTGTATGTCTGCCGTAAACTTGGCACGGCAAACAAACACGACGTATTTGTGCTCCAGAGCGTGCTCTTTGGTGTGTGCAACAGAGGGGCAGTAATGAGGAATGCATGGGCTCTACTATTCCCACTGCCACTGGTATTTCCCCTGGTTGAAGTTGGCTCCACAGATTCAGACCGACGTCATGGGCAGCAAGCAAGCATAACACGCCGCGAGCTTGTACAAACACTTTTACATCGCCTGCAGAGAATTCTTTTTTAAAGAAATGTTACTATAGTTTGGACATGCAAATGGAATTTCCAGGAGGAGGAGCTCTGATTGTTATGTGCACAGGCCAAATATCCTCACATCATCTATACAATACATTTTGTAGGATTTATCTGGAGCACTTTTGTAAAAGTTTCAACTTTCTTTTTTTTTTACCATCTCAACAGTTATGTTGAAAAAAAAAAAGACACCGCTGAAAAAATAGGTTCACTTTTTTCACAGTTTGTCTCGACTTCATTAAAATGACTATTTCCCTTAAAGCCACAAAAAAATCCAAGCTCAATAGGGACATTTTATTCTTTTTTAAATCCTTCAAACTGAACTCAGATCCTTTTATCTCTGAGATGTTTCCAGACCAGAGATGATGTTAAAATGCACACAATATAAAATTCCTGCAGTCCACAGTGACTCAAAGTAAATCCAATTCCATAAGGTTTCAGGAACTTTATGTGGGCTACATGCTATGTACAAGATAGAAACGTATGTCGGGGTATAAATCAAAATGACGGGTATAACAAACTGATGAAACACTGAACCTTCTCTGGGACACAGAGTGCACTAACACTATCAAAAGCAAAAGGACTTTCGGTTCTATTAAGACAAATACGTAACCTTTTAAAATAGGATAAGACTAATTATCTTGTGTTAAAAGTAGGGCTGCAACTAACAATTATTTTCAGTCGATTAATCTGTTGATTAGTTATTTGGTCTATACAATATCAGAAAATGATAAAAAATGTGGATCAGTGTTTCCCAAATGCCCAAGATGACATCCTCAAATGTCTTGTTTTGTCCACAACTCAAAGATAGAAGAAATTAGAAAATATTCACATTTAAGAAGCTGGAATCAAAGAATTTTTACTTTTGTCTTAAAAAAAAAAATCGACTAATCGATTATCAAAATAGTTGGCGATTAATTTAAAAGTTGACAACTAAATCGATTAATCTTTGCAGCTCTAGTTAAAAAGGTTCCATGTTTGTCTTAATAGACCAGATACTCTTTTTCCTCATTCTCTCGGTCAATCATTAAGTGCTGTTTTACACTTTAGGGGATTTGTCTTCCTCAGAGTTCTACAAAATAAGAGACTTGTTGGTTCCAAACATCTTCCATTTTTGGACTAAATACTAACATGTGAGGAAGAACGCTGCTCATCACATAAATAATAACAGGTTGCTGACATTTCCCGACCCACTTTAAGGAGTCGGAGGGGATCTGTCACAGGGAAGACGTAGGTGTGTAAAGCTAGAGGAGACACACTCATAAGAACTCAGAGCTGTAGCTGCTTCTAATGGCAATAACTGCCGTGATTTTGATAGATTTTAATAGAACGCGGTGAGACTAACAGGGCAATGCTGCCTGCCTCTGCTGTACTGCTTACGCCGATCCAGGTGTTCTATCTAGCTGATTAGAGATCTGTTTACGTTGAAGTTGGGTGGAGCTATGAGAATTACATGCCAGAGGGATTTGTCCTAATGTGGATGTTACAGTGGGAGTGAGCTACTAAAATAAAGTGCAGAAAGCAACCAAAGCAATGGACCACACGTCTCACAACAACCAGAGAAATAAAGAAAAAAATCCTAAAAGTCAATATAGATTATGCAGCAACTGAAGAACTTTAGCCAAACAACCCTTAACTGAGCAGCTACAGTGTAGTGCATTTCTCTTGAGAGCTGTGTCCATCATCAACTGTCCCTGTTAACATTTTTTTTTGCAATCAAACAGGATCAACACAATCCTGAGAAGAAGTCTTGTCTGCCAAGCATAAAATAATGATGGGAATGTTGTGGCTTTAGTGGTTACAAAACAAATACCTGTGTAAGTGTGCGTGATGACACCTGATGATTTAACCTCTATACAGAGTCTAGTCTTGCCCCTACTTATACATATCAGGCCAAGGCTTTACTATCAGCCCGTCAATAGCCCACTGTGATCCAAAACAAACCATTAATGTAACAACAGCACTGCCACTTGACATTTGAGGTGTGGCATTTACTTAAATGTCATTCAGATTAAGAATGTAAGTGTTGCTATAACTGAGTTTGTTGATCTATTTGTGAGTATGATTACTTATAGACAAAAAACTTTCACTTGAACCATGCATGTCTTTGCAAGATACAAATGCGTATTTGGAGGAAGGAAACAAAAACAAAATGATCTAAGTAACTTATGGTCTTTCTCGCTTAAATGAACACGCCGATTTATTGAGACTTTAGCTTATTCACCGTATCTGCCAGAGTTAGATAAGTCCATACATACCCTTCTCATCTCCGTGCGGGTCGTAACTCTGTCTGGCACATCCACTGCTAGCCTATCTTATCACAGATCCTGGAGGTAACCGTGCTTTTCAGGTGTTGCGCTAATCACTCCGCCCAAGCAGTGCTTTGTTATTTGTACACGCTGTGATTATACAAATCACAACATGTAAATAGGAAAAGGTTGGTGTTATTTTGTCACTTATTGGGAGCAGTAGGCTAGTTGGAGCCGGTTACCTCCAGGATCTGGGCTAAACTAAGCTAGCGGTGGGTGCATCAGACAGAGTTACGACACGCACGGAGATGAGAAGGGTATGTATGGACTTATCGAACTCTGGGAGATACGGTGAATAAGCTAAAGTCTCAATAAGTTGGCGTGTTCCTTTAAAATTACACAGTATGGAGACATCTACATATTTTAATATGTAGTCTGTGGCGAGCTTACTTACTTGGGGTTTATCTTTTCACCCTGGTCTTGGAGAGTTTCCAAAACATCTCCGCCGTTCAGGACAAGTCGAACCTTTTCATCCTTGTCATCCAATTCCACCAACATGTACTCAACCTTAAAAGTAAATAATAAAAACAGGACACATTATCAGTCAAACATTCAGACACTGCTTTACAGCCACGGCTTTATTCGTTCAACACATTCTTTTAACCTCTAAACCAAGTTTTTAAGCCGCGCTAGACTACAGCACAAAGCAGACGCGTTCAAGATCAGAGTGGGACCCCATCACATCCATTCCAATTCATCAGTTATGTTTCCTTGACTTTGACTCTGCAGCCCTGTAATCCCCTGTCTGAAAGAGGGATTAATCTAGAACAACAGCATTCCACATTGTTCGAAATCAAAACACTTTGTTCAAGCTGTAGCACGCTGAAGTTTTGTGGACTGGTGGCGGGCAAAAACTAGTGTTAAGTTCTGACTAAAAGACAAAAGCCTCAGGTTGCAATAGAAGAGC
The DNA here is from genome assembly GCF_004354835.1 of Perca flavescens. Lineage (NCBI taxonomy): Eukaryota > Metazoa > Chordata > Actinopteri > Perciformes > Percidae > Perca > Perca flavescens. The sequence continues at coordinate 16,385,327 of NC_041347.1, read as the reverse complement.
CCACAATCTGTAGGTTAACAAATAGTACAGTACAGCAGGTGTTGTGTTAATGTTTACTAAACAGGGAGTGTCTCCCTGAATTAGCAGTAGTACTGTTTGGATTATTAGCATTATTAGTCAGTTACTAGGAGACTGAACAATTGGTAATACTCAAAATGAATTGTTATAATCAGCGGTTTATTTTAACTACTGAATAACTATTAGCAACTATGCTGACACTAAGACTGGGAAATGCAACCAGTAACAACTATTACCTTTTCAATCAACTTACGTAGGGATAATAAAGTTAACTGTTATACATAGTAGAAAATGTCATGGCAGCACCTTCCGTACACGCAAAAATAAAAAAATAAAATAAAAATCACAATATTGAAAGTTGCAGATTCATTTGAATTAAACGTTTTTGTTTTCGGCAGTTACTGTAAAAACAGCAAAAATAGTTTTCTAAATCAATAAAAGGCCACTATTGCATCATGACAGACAGATCTAAGGCATTAACACACAGCAGCAGCTCTTTCCACATGTTGGATCATTTTAAGTACAAAAGCTCGTTTCTTACCTCATCGCCCCATTTCAACACATCTCTCTGGCGTTCCTTCACCTTGTTGTAGATGTTGAGAAACTGAATGATGCCGTGCTTTCTGATGTGGTCGGCATACTTCTTGGTTTCTTCCCAGTTCAGTGGAGACCCCTGGGACAGTAAACCCATCGCACAGACAGGCTGGAAGTGTGATCTGACGGCTGGTGTCTTATATGAACCTGCAGGCCGAGCGTTCGTTAGCTAGCTAGCTAGTATGTCCAACTCGCACGGAGCTAGCATGAAGTCTCGGTCCAAACAAACGGCAGAGCCTGGATCCTTAAGGTGCTGTCCGAGAGGTCAAAGGCTGAAGCAGAGTCTCTTGGTGCTGTTAAGCGGCGTGCCCTGTCGGTAACCTTAGTACGGCATCCAGAAGAAAGAGGCCCCTGCTCATCACTTGATAATGTCTTGTTAGCTCGGTGAAGCACACCCGAGGGCTGATATGGCTGTTCTTCCGGAAAAAAACCCGACGAGTTGCCGTTACTTAGCTAGTGCCGGCTAGCCTCGGCTCGGTTAATGTGTAGCTCTGTGATGGGATGACAGCGAGGTGAACTCGGATAGTTAGGTCGTTGTCTGCTTCTCAGTGGGATGTGTTGTAGCTACATATGTACGCCCTCCTGGTTTCACACACGTGATGTCGTCAGGCGGAGCGGACTGACGCAACAATGACTCAGCATTCTTCCCACTGACCTGTAGCCATCAGACGGTTGCCTGTAGCTATGCTACATTTATGTACGGCCGGAAATAGCCATTTACAGATAAGCAAGGCAGAAATCCCCAGAAAATGTGGTCAGCAGTGGTGGTATGTAAAATAAGGCTAAGTCATCTTAGACACTGTTGAAAATTGGATAATATTAAACCATAATATAAGTCAAACTCTGCTTGTAAACCCAGGACACAAAATTCTGTAAATTCACAATCTGTGTGCGGAAAAAAATCACAGTTGCTAATACAACATAAAACAATTACATAATTAAAACAATTTTAATTTGTCCTAAATTAAGATGTTCATAGTTCAGTTTGTTTAAACCTGCTAATTTCCTTTGTTCTTTCTCTTTTTTTATTTGTTTTCTTTTACAAATTCTTGCCCATGGCTAGCCCTTTTCTGAAAGACAAAATGAAACACATTGGTCACAAGAAGCACAAAACAAAAGTGCTATACAACCACCACAACGCTATTTACTCATTGGGTCCCGTGTCTTATCATTTCCAAACCACAGTATTAAAATGAATGAGTCATGTTTACAACTAAAGTTTGGGAAGTACCCGCTTATCAGGAGCACATGAACGCAACATCATAGAAGAAAAGAGTTATAGTAATAATGACACAGCACTCGAATGTTTTGAGAGGGTGCGTACTCTTAGGCTACATGCGTGGGTAAAACAAGTTATACAATAGTTCATGTAACTGCACTGACATCTGCCCCAAATAAGGATGTGGTTTAACTTTCAATACACTTAATTTTCTTGATTTTCTGGTTTCCATTAGACTGATTAAGGAAGTACTGTTTGTTAGCCTACTAATCTTTCTAAAGGTGTAGCCTACAGACAGAAAAAAAACACAAATACAGACACCTCTCATCAGTTAAGGCAGCATTACACATCTGCTTTATGAAAAATTCACAAACAGCTTAAAAGAATTTGGCTTAAAGAATAACATTGACGGTTAGAGACGGCATGAAACCGGTGGTGAATTTGAAATGCTTCATTTTTGAGGATTAATGAACTTGCAGAGACACAACAAAAATGTATTGTGCATAATCTAATGGTAATTTATGTATTCATTTGGCTCATGTTACATGCCAGAAGCCCTGTTTCCTCGGTCTCACAGTGTAAAGTATGTTTACAGTTAAAAATGAGCAGGAGCTCAAATCTTTGTGGTTTTACAGTTATAATGCTTAACAACAAAGTAGAGGCAGACCTAAAAGCTACAATTAGCTGTAGGATACTCACTCAATGCCAGTGAACTTCAGAGTTTTTAATAATTCAGAATTTGGTGCTGCAAACACCTGCTGTGTCATTGTATTTATGTAAATACTTATATATGTGTAAAGCTATATAAAGAATACACACATGAGTCTCTTGGCTAGACATGTACAGATGTCATACTCTTCGTCAGGAAATGTACCCCTCTAATAATCGTCTCATGTTCCTACTGGTCCACAAATACTGCAATAGATGATAATTTATGGTGCTCAAAAAAATAATTTAATTTTAATAAGTGTCACACAAGTAGACCTTATCAAGGTCAAGTAGAAAATTGACCTAAGAACAACAACAAAAAAGGAAAAATATTTTGAATAAATGACGATGGCTCAGAGTAGCTTACACTTCATCTTTTTAATTTAAAAACAAACAAACAAAAAATAAAAATACATGAGCAGTCAGGGAATTCATGACTTCCAGGAAAGCTCAGGCTGACATCGTTCCCAACTTCTATTTTTCTTTTTCTTTTTTACAAAATAGTTTATTGCTGTCACATCTTAACCCATTCAACCCTCATCCAACATTTTCCCAACAGAATCCATTTCTTTGCACTTATAGTGTTTATGACGATCACACATCATACGACACAAGACCACTGAGTACTGTATATGAGACAGAGAAACTGCAGCCCTTCTGTGTAGTGTGTTTAAACACTAATCACAAGCACCTACTCCAATAGGTAGGTGATACCGACACTCATTCCAGCTCATTGTTCTGTTCAAGTATCTAAGAATCACAGTAGGTATAATTTTCATAACTAAATGTCACTAAATCCTTTAATCCTTTAACAATAAGGACTGTGTTGCAAACAAACAACACAATATTGTTAATTGTTTTTGCACTAGGTAAAAAAGACAATACTGTTACAGATTAATCTCAACAACAGCAGTGATTTTGCATTTTCATACCTTTTGAGTTTTAAATAATAAAAATGAATAAATTAGGCCTAAATTTGCTATAGAAAAATAACTAATGAAATTATCCCAACTAAATTGGCCCCAAAGGTACGTTTCTATCTAAAGTTAATACAATTGGTTATTCCTATGTCCAGTTTGTCTCTATCATAAACATTATCTGACCTTAACGATGCCAATTATACTAATTATTAAACTATAAATACTGAAAATACACTTCAAGGCTTCCATTTGCTTCTAATGAATGGAGTTTTAAAAAAGATCCTATAAAAATATGTTCACAAATTTGTAATCCTTGCATTTTATAATTTTTTTTTCATCTCAAGAAAGTTGGGGACCATTTAAACATCATCTTAGCCCCCCAAAAAGGGACTAACGGTAAAGTTTAGAACTAAGATTTATGCAACAGAAAGCTGGAGACCTTTAGACATGTAAACTACATTATCATGGTCTAAACTTTTATATACTGACTGGTGCAGAAGACACTGAACTGGCTCTGGACTCTCGTGTTTTCCGCATGGGTATGGTGACAACACAGCATGAAATGCCGACTGTAGCTTCTGGCAATTCATCATCCTCAGTCCATTCATTGAGGTCAGGGTTGAAAACCTGAATGCATTTCTTGTACTTCTTCTCGCCCTCGTTCCAGCCTCCCAGGAGATAGATCTTGTTGTTCAAAATGGAAATACCAGCCGTGCTCACACCTGTGTGGAGAGGCGTGCAGTAGCTCCACTGCCCGTTGTGAGGGTTGTAAGACTCTACGGCGAGGACATCCACCCTCTCCCCACGACCTCCCAACTGACTGCCACCGATGACGTAGGCTCTATCTCCCACGGTGGCAGCGCAGTGCCATCCTCGAGGTGTGCTCAGACTGCTTTTATCCTGCCAGGTGTCAGTGGAGGGGTCATACGCACACACAGCCCTGGAGTAGGCGTTGTTGATGTAACCTCCGGATACAAGGATCTTGCCATCGATGAGGGAGCTGCCGTGACAGCAGCGGGGCACCTCCATGGGAGCTTTCATCTGCCACTGGTTGGAGGAGGGCACATAGCACTCCACAGAGGCCTGAACACCATCACCGTTTCGTCCTCCGATGGCAAACAGGAGGCCATTGAAAATGTTGAGGCTGAAGTGTGTGCGCCTCTGGATCATGTTGCTCATGTGAATCCAACTGTTGAAGCGTGGGTCATATCTAAAGAATGTGTAAGAGGGATTTAGAGTTATATTCCAACTCTATACAAACTTGACCAATAAAAAAAATCAAACGGGACAATTAGTTCTTACCTGCAGAAGTTGCTAACGGCATGTTTAGCCTGGTTTCTTGCATCATTCTGATCCTCACCACCTGCCACATACAGGAAGCCATCCAAGACTGCCACACACTGATTGAAGCTCTTTGCTGGCATTTCGGTCAACTTATTCCACACGTTATCTTCATCCCTGTAGAGAACTTCTTTGCTGAGAGATTTCTCTGTCAAAGCAGGGCGACCACCAACTGTTAATATCACCTTGAGGCCACCGCGCACTTTTGTTCTGCGTGACTGGAGGATGTTTTGTTGGTATGGCAGCAGATGGTAATTCATGGCATCAACAAGGAGACGGTGGCACTCAGGGTCTTGCATCATTCTGGGCGCAGTCTGGACATGATTCACCAGGTCTTGGGCGGAGATAGTGCCGAAGCGGATGAGAGTTAGGAGATCTGCCGCGTACTTCAACCTCTTCTCGTCAAAGTCCAACCACTTCATGGCTATCTGGAAGGCTGTGACCTCGGAAGGAAGATGCAGGGAATCATCTGAGAGGAAATCACTGATCTGCTCATAGGTGAGCTTCAGGAACTGCTCCATCTCAGAAAATTCGATGAAGTTCTCCCGCATGAACTTCTGAGCCGCCTCCTTGGTGTCTTTGAGGTCATAGGCATCAGCGATGTTGGCCACATACATGCAGTTCTCCACGCTGAGCTCCTGCATGAGGAAATCACTGCACATCTTCACTAAGGTACCAATCTGCAGCAGTATGGCTGCAGCAATGGTGCTGCCAATGCTGTACAGCGACAGGGTCAGCTTTCCTGAGTATGCATATGTAATGGCTGTGGCAAGGCCGACGGGTGAGAGATCGTTCAGGTCGATCTTATGCAGGCACGAATCCTTCTTCAAGATGTTTCGAATGTACTCACTGCAGGAGGCCATGACAACCTTGTGGACATCAAATGACTTTGACTTGGTGGCGACTGTTAGATCGCAGAGGAAACTGTCCTGCCTCATAGTGCTCAAACCCTCCAAGAGGTTTGGGGCATACGCAGAATCATTAACTTCAGTTGAAATGCAGTTGAAGCCGTTTCCTCCTTCCAACAGAGTGTTAAGCCCATTGATCTTGTTGATTGGACTGTCCTCGACCATTATGGTCATTTCATTAATGTCGCCTTTATTCTTTTTCATCGCCTTATTCTTTTTTGGTGCCATGGCTGTAGCAGCAGAACACAGCCCAGAACTTCTGAAAATATACAAAAAACATGTCAAGAAAAGGGGCAAGATGATGCACAGAAATAATTAATAGATACATTGTGACAAATGCAACTTGTGACAAATATGCTGGCAAAGAACTGTCCTAGATTTAATCTGGTCTGCTCACCAAAATATAAGTGATTTAGCTGGAAATAGATGGGAGTTATGGGAATGCACATTCACAAGATTGATCACTAAAATAGCCTACATTGTTGAAACTTAATTTTGAAATGATATCCTGTACATGCTGTCTTGAGTCAGTTGTCTTTGTGCCATGTCTATGTCCTGTTTCTTTGCCCTAAACTAATTTAGAAATTTTTAAAATTCCTGTACACTGGACTTGTTGTATCCAAGAGAAAAGTTTTCTTACTTTGTGGAGTAAGTGTAATTTATTCAGACACTAGACACCTTTGAAAACATGCGTGCTGCCAGGTGATGCTGGAGCGATTGAGTGTGTCAACATGCCACTCTTTGCATCTGTCACAATTTATCAGCATGTCCAGGAATAGCAACGCTGGACGGCTCACCCATGACGTTCCTTTTATAGACTTTGAGACATGAGCAGCAGGCCTCATGTCCTCTGACAGTTTAAGTTCAAATTAGGACAAAGATTAATTTTTTGTCTCTCTCTATTTTATTTAATTGTTGTAGGCTTGTCCTAAATAAGTCTGCAATGAACACAATATACAAGACAAAAAAAACTTTCATTAAAAGCCACTCCTCACAATATTCACCCAGAAACTTAGACAACCTGAAGCTTACTGTCACCATGGCTATGTGTAAAAACTAACTTTACAAAAAGGTCAACAGCTTTTGGCAACTTATCTGCCTTTTAAATCCAAAGTAAGTGAGAAAAAAACCCACATTTTTAGTTCTTTCTAAAATGACGCTGAAGCATTAATTGCACCAAATTACCTTTTCATTAATAAAATGGCCAAGGATCAAGCATGGGAAAGCTCGACTTACCTGAGAATTGAAGCTGATGCTGGTGAAGGAGGAACTTGTGCCTCCAGTTACTAGAGCAGGAGAGAGAGAGCAGCAGTCACCCCAGCTGAAAGAGACATGCAGTTAACTCCTCCCCTAGGGGAGTGTCAATCAATTATTGTGCAATGCATGTGGCAGAGGAGTGGGACTATACACCCCCCCCCACATATGTGTCCCGAAATAGCCTCCAATCATTTGATGTCAACAAACTGTGGGGACTCGACCTATACCCTCAATGGGATGTCATATGCCCTTTGTTTAGAACAATTTCATTAGCTTTCAGTGGAGATCTTATTTTAGTAAAGGAAAACTTATATCTATATATATTAGTCTTACAATACTCAAGTAAAACAAATAGAAGCAAAAATTAACATGATTAATGAATTCATTGTTGGATCTTATAGGCAATCTGAATGGAAATCAGCCAGTGTTAATTTAAGAAAATAAAAAAAAAATGTAAAGAAGACACTTGAGCACCACTTCATTGCCAGCACATTTAATAATGTCCTGTGTTTACTAAAATGAGTCCTGCAGCTGTCTGTGCATAGGATATACAAAAGTCAAAGGAGACACACTGAAAAAAGGTCAATTCCGCAGTTTGACAAAGTGACCCCACCAACTGAGTCATACTGGATGGTTGGTTTCTTGGCTGTGTTGTTTGATAAAACCTGAAAGGTGTTTAAATGTTAAAATGCATTAATTTTCTCAAAATATGTTATCAACAGAGTGCTGATCATATGCATTTCTTTGGTGAAACTCTTGGAAAGGAGAGCAGGTTTCTTTCTTTTTTTATTTCTGCTTAGAAAAATGATAAATCTCTCTTTTATTAGCCCAATGTGTACATTCAAAGGGCCACTAGTTGCCTTGCAGATTTTAAGAAATTTTAAGAAAGTTTTCTTTAATAGGCTACTGTAATTTTCTTCTCTATAGCAACAATGTGTTCATGAACATCAATGTCTATGTTTTGTCATATATACAGCTACACACATGCTTAATTGTTTTATCATTTCTAAACCATTTCTGTCATCGGCTCCGCCCATTATATTAGTGTCATCAACGGGCGCGCGCTGCCGGTGTGCGTAGACGCTTGCACGTGAATCACCGTGATGGCCAGCAGCTCTGATGTGGTGAAGAAAGTCATGCGGTTCAAACTTCAGCTGACGGACACAGCACAGTCTGCTACGGTAGATACAATGACTAGTATTTCCTTGCGCACAATAAACCGACCAGAGCTAAAAGGGAAACTTTTCTGCTTTTAGGGGAAGAAATTGTTTGAGATAGCCTAATTGCTCCAGAAACATTACTGCTGGTTCGCAAGTTAAAAAAAAAAAAAAAAAAGAAGAAGCCCTACTTCATTTATTTATTCGCTAAACAAATGAAATTACAAATAAATCCACAGTGTCGTCTCCGTCAAAATCTGTGAGCTATAAAATATAGGCCTACTCTCTTTATTTCGCTCGTCTTGATCCTTCAAGCTTCAAACCGGCTAATTGAGAGCTGTTTCAGTCCGTGACATGTGCGCTGCTGCCACACAGCATTTTAAGCACTCCACTGTGGGGGTCAGGCTGTTTAAATGGGAGGTTCCTTGCTGCTAAAATTGGCAACCGCTCCAGTTGTTCAATTTATGCCTGCAGTCCATCATCAGTGGAGGCCGGGGCAGGCGTGTTTGAGTCGGTTTCACGCATAGATGCCCTTTTTTTTTTTTTTTTTTTTTATAAATTGGCAAATGTTTTGAGTTAAATGTAAATATAAAAAAGTCCCAAACTGTTGAAGCACAACCTGAAAGCAATGCAATATAGGCCTAGTGAGACTTAATAACAACCAGCAGCTTCATCCATTTATAGTTCAGAGTAAAAGGAGCAGCCTAAGTGGGTGTGTGAGGTACCATACATAGCTTCAGCTCTAAATGCACAATCAGCAACTGTGGTGATCCAAAACCAGGACTACCATATTTGGCATGTCAGGTTTTCCTTGATTTTTTTTTTTGTTGTTGTTGTTGTCCTAAACCTGCATGAAAACCACATTCAAGCACACTAACATTACTGTGTTAATCTCTTTCTAGGTTGTAAAGATTTTGCAGAAACTCAAGGATCTGGATATCACATTAGACATTCTTTCTGTGAGTCTCCGTTGTAAAGAATGTATTTTGTGTTGATATATTTGCATATGAATTTATGATGATAAATTCAATTTTCTTGGACTGCGCTGACTCCTGTCTGCATATAAATTAGGAAACTGGAATTGGCAAAACAGTTAACTCCTTGCGCAGACATGAACAGGCTGGAGAATTGGCCAAGTCACTAATTAGGGGTTGGAAAAGATTGGTCCCTAAGGAATCCACAAGGTGACGTGTATTTAACATTTATTTTGTTTTATAGAATGGTATACTGTAATTTTGATGTGTTTTGAGATCTTAATCTTGAATGTTTCCTTGATACAGCTACAAAGAGGATGCATCAGAGAGTGTGTCTGTTAAAGACAAACCGGATAAACAAAACTGTCCAAATAATGGAAGTTTGACCATGGACGATTCGAACAATAATGGCTTAGCATCTCATGGTAAGAGAGATTCTACAGACGAGGCCCTCTTCAAAACAGGGAGTAGGAAAGCCAATTCAGAGAAACAATGTGAAGAGCAGAAAAAACACAAGTACCAGAATGAAAAACAAGAAAAAAGTCAACAAGACAACCAGGATATCTGTAAGAATGACGTCTCGAAAAAGAAAACTGAAATGGACCAAGAGGATCAAATGGACAGCTCATTTGTCTCCAAGAAGAAGAAAGGTGATGAGAGTAACAGCAAATTAGGAGACACCGATACTTTTCTTGGAAACAAAAACTCAGGGGACTCTCATCAGAAATCCTGCTCTTTTTCTATGGAAAAATTGAAAAGCAGCTCTGATAGTGGAAGAACTGGGTCAGAAACAGAGTCAAATAGGAAACTAAAAGAAAGCAAAGAATCTTTTTCATTTGAATCTAGTGACAAACACTCTGAAAAGTTGAAGCGGGCCAATGTCAAAGATGACCAATCTTCAGAAATATCGAGGAGCTCAGAGCCCCAAAACACAAAAAGGAAAAGAACAAGTAAAGAGAAGCACGGCACTGTAAAATACAAACAAGAGTCTGAAAAAAATAAAAAGGCCAAAATAAAGCACAAAGACAAGCGAGGTGGAGCCCAGAGGAGCCCAGAGGAGCCCTCCTTGTCTTTTGAATCCTACTTGAACTACGACGTGAATGTTTTTAAGAGAAAAGAGCGATCGGGAGCAAAGAAACTTCCCAACGCAATCAAGACCGTAAAAGAGGAAGAAACAAAATATCCTGGCCTGAAACCTTTCAGGTCATCTGTGATGTCTATAAATGTTACCTCTCCAACACAGGTATGTTTGACAATGCTTTTTAAAAGGTTAACTTTTAGAGTGCAGGCCACAGTTGATTTAAATTTGACTAATAATCCTTCATTTTTCAGAAGTTTAAGGAGTCTGTATTGGAACTGCTTCCATTTACTATTCCTTTACCTGCTGTTCTGCCCGAATGTGAAAAGCCATTCGGTGTGGAGTACTTTGAGAGGAAAGGTACTGTATTCATAACAAATACAGCTGTATTTTTAGATAGCTTGTTTTGTTCTTGACAATCCTTCTTTTTTCTTAAAGTTGAGAAGGAGTCTGATTTCTGTGACGTCTCTGAGGAGTCTGTAGGCTTCACTGGTCAACGACTTAACAAAAAGATGCAAGTGTACTCTGGTGCCAAGACCGTCTTCCTCCCAACCATGATGAGCCTCCACCAACAGTGTATCCGCACACTCCAGAATAATATCAACTGTGAGTAAAGCCCAAAAAAACTTTTTTGCTGATCAGTCTGTCAGTTTGTTGGATTTATTTAGGTGCAGAGATTTCCCCTCAGTGCTTTATGAAACTGGCGGAGTCCCTTTTGAAATCCTTGAGCCGGTGCTGGAGAGATGTACACCAGAGCAGCTGCTACGCATTGAAGAATACAACCCAGTAAGAATGTGAATATGACAAAATTTAAAGCAAACGCACGCTTAGTGGCCACTTTATTAGGTACACCTGCCTAGCATTTCATTGGATCCCCCATTTGTCGTCTATAACTATATTTTCATAAAGGAAAAGACATAGGGTCTTTAAAACGTAAGGGATATAGTCCCTTGGGAGTACAGTATGAATGTAATTTAATAAATCTTCCTATTAGATGTCTTCTGTACAAAGTTGACATTTTCATGAACGTCGATGGCAAGTCTTACGTATAATGTTTAGTTGAACAGTAACTTAAGGGACAGTTTTAGTTTCAGGAACTCTTACCTGTAGTGCTATTTATCAATATAGTTTGTTTTGGTGTGATTTGCCCAGTGTTGAAGATGTCGGCCATAGAGATATTCATCTTCTCTTGCATATAATGGAACTAGGTGGCACTCGACTTGTGGTGCTCAAAGTGCCAAAGAAAATGCAATTAAAAAATTAACCGCTATGTCTCGTTCCAGAAATCATGACCTGCTTACTCAAGATAATCCCCTTAATGTGGCCACTGAGTGTATATCAGTTTATTCTAAATGACCTTTCTAGGTTTAGTATTAATTAATCTATTTCCATAGATTTACATTGGAGAGACGGACCACTTATGGGGAAAACATTGTCAGAGGGACTTCAAAGACTCCAAACTTCAGGAGTATGAATCATGGAAAGAGATGTACCTCAGGCTGTCTGAGGAGAGGGAAAGGAAACTCAAAAGACTGACCAAAAGCATTGTCTCGGCACATTCGAGCAAACCCAAAGGTGCGTGCTGTACACTGAAACGGGAAGACTAATCTTTAGTAGAACGGTCTTTTTGTGTTGACCACTTTAAAAAAAAATCCTCATCAGAACAGTTGAACATGCAAAAGTCTGTATTTTATTGTATACTATAGAAAAGTACAGGTTAGTCCTAACGTTCTGTACACTGACACCATTTTTTTTTTTAGGTCGGCAGGTAAAGATGGCATTTATTCACACTGTTGCCAAGCCACCGAGGGATGTGCGAATTCAGCAGGAAATTCATGGAACTGCTGTTCAGCAGCCTCCACTCAGGTGCAGGTGGGTTTCTAAACGTATTCTAAATATACAGAAATATCTACACAGGTTTTGTGTTTGGGATTTTGTTCCTTTTTTTTTTTTTTTTTTTTTTTTTTTTTTTTTTTATAAATTTGTTAATGAATATTCATTTTAACTAGCATTTTAACTCCTTAATTTAAAAAGTTACACAACCAAGGATTATAAGAGCCAAACTGGGGCATTGTTACACATTTTCCTATGGCAAAACATGAACATCTCGTAAGCCTTGTGCATGCTCTGCTCCTCTTCAACATTGAAGCCCTTAACTACAAAGTGATCACTCAACAACAGCAGCTTAGCAGGGTCATAACCTGCCGGAGACTCATGTGATAATGCTTTTTGGGGGAGGTTGGCCAAATAGGAATTGGAGCAATTTGCTGGATAACCTTTTTATTTTTTTTATTTTTTTTTCCCTCTGGTTAGAGATGGCCTTGGTTCCATTTTGTTGCCAACTGTCACAACATAGGATGTTATTTTCACTAACTGTAGTGTAGATGGAGACTCATTTTGTAATTTAACATGCTTTGTTTTGTTAATAATAATTATGTTGATTGAATTATGCACTGTACTGTTATTTCTTCATATATCAGCGTCAAGGTTCAGGACAACAGACCAAGACCAAGTTGCAATGAGCCCAGCAGATCCAGCAGCACCAGTTCAGGGGCAACCAATACACAAGACCCTCGCAAAAAAACAAGTGAGCTGACAAGATTATTGTAGATGCAATGTTATGTTTGCTACAACTTTACAAACCGGTCCAACTGTGTTTTTTGTCCAGTAAGTTTCTTCAAAGCTCAGAATGAAAGCTATACATATAGATTTAACTTGTGTAATCCTGATGATTAACCTTTCTATTTTACCTTCTACCCCCCCACCACCACCACCACCCCGTTGTTCACACAGGAGTTGCTCCAATGATGGCAAAGTCCTTAAAGGCATTTAAGAAACAGCTGGGACGCAGATAAATGCTCTTATATGATCTTGCTATTTGCAGTGTTTGGATGTGGGGAAAGTGCACTCTATCGTTCATTAACTTTGGACAATAGGACTGTTCACCTTAGATTACTCTGTTATTTGTCTAAATCTACAGACATTTGCCATTATCTTTTCTCTATAACTGTGAATTGTCTTTACTATTAAAGGGAAAATGAAAAGAGCAAATTTGATGTGATTTGATATTTTGTCTTTAAGCCGGTCTGCGCTAAACAAGGTCAGGTTGTAGGTCATTTAATGGGGTGTGGCTCCCTCTAGAGGATAGAGTGAAGTGTATTTTTTATTTTTATTTTTTACTACATTTCAGATTGTCTTTGATAATATTACTCTTACCTCTTTAAACACTAAATTGAACCAAATAAAAGTGAACCAATGACAATATTGGATAATAATAAAGGATAATTGTATTTAGTTTTTCATATCAAATGGTTTATGTATATGTTCTCATCCATCTGGTTTTGAGCCAAACAACTCTGAGAAGATGTCACCAAATTGTTCCACATAATGAAAAGAATGCAAGTCAACTTACTGTGATTCTCATGAGGTTTCTTTTATGGGGTAAGGCATCTGCTGTCTGCCCCTCCTCAAGGACCATCCATCCATCTTCGTCCACTTATCCGGGGTCGGGTCGTGGTGGCAGCAGCAGCAGCAGCAGGGGACCCCAAACTTCCCTTTCCTGAGCCACATTAACCAGCTCCGACTGGGGGATCCTGAGGCGTTCCCAGGCCAGGTTGGAGATATAATCCCTCCACCTAGTCCTCGGTCTTCCATGAGGCCTCCTCCTAGCGGGACATGCCTGGAACACCTCCCTAGGGAGGTGCCTAGGGGGCATCCTTAACAGATGCCCAAACCACCTCAACCTGGCTCCTTTCAACGCAAAGGAGCAACGGCTCTACTCAGAGTTCCTCACGGATGACTGGACTTTCTCACCCTATCTCTAAGGGAGACGCCAGCCACCCTCCTGAGGAAACCTATTTTGGCCACTTGTAGGCTACCCTCAAAAATACAGGAAGGGCACGTTATGATAGGCCTACTGGTCAATCCCAGTTTCAAATATGCTGCTGAAACATATTTTAAATTAAGTTTATAAGTAGGCCTAGGCCTATATTTTACTATAGCCTTATTTTAAATATCTTTTAATACACACTTGACGTTCAGAGTGTCCTCCCCCTCAGCCAGAGCCCCCACCCCCGGTCTGTTGTGGGTCCAATGTGCCCCGTAATGGCGGCCCTGTGCGGGACGGGACTATCCAGAGGAGGGATCGGAGGGAGGAGCAGCGAGGAACGATGACGTAGGATTGGAATGAGGGAGTGAATGTTCCGGGTCAGAAACTGGACGGGAGAGGAAATTAACTCCGGGACGAGACGAAAAAACAAGAATGCTAACGTTACCCCCTTCTACACGGAGATGTAGTCTGTGTTTTATACGCTAAAAAGAGGGGCTTTAAAAGCGGCGGAGGTCGATGTGAGACGAGGAACCAAGCGGAGAAAAAAACAGGTGCTTACAAACTAACCAAAGTGAGACAACGACGGAGAGTAATTCCCATGTTCGTCGCCGAACGTTAGCTCGGTAACACGATTTACTTGCAGTTGGAGTTTCGGTTTTTACTTTGCTGTGAGTTTCGCTTCACTTGTGTTTGACGGTATATTAGTGCAGGACTGTCCCGCCGTAGCAATCTGTTGCATCCCCCGTCCTCCCTGCTGTTTGTTTATCGCACGGGCACAAGATTTATTCCCACCTCCCCCGTGATGTTTCACTGTATACCCCTGTGGCGGTGCAACCGTCATGTTGAGATGATCGATAAACGCCACTGCTCCCTGTTGTATGTGCCCGATGAGATCTATCGCTACGGACGGAGTTTGGAGGAGCTGTTGCTGGATGCCAACCAACTCCGAGACTTACCCAAGGTAAGCAGAAAACCACTTCCGCTCACTCATTTTAATGGCAGGTTCAGAGGCAGGGTAGCTTATTTTTGGTAACATGAAATGCGTCCCTCCAGTTAAAGTGGTTTTGAGAAAGAGCAGATCAGGCATCCCGTGAGAGTCTGGTGGGCGCCGGGGACAATAATTACACAAGATCAGCAAAGCAGGCACCATGTGTCGGTGGACATTTCCCCTGAACTACACCTCCCATCGCAGGTTAACTCAACGCATACATGCCACAGTCTGGGTTTTGATCATAAAACATTTTATTTGAGTCTCAGGCATTCACAGCTTACCGCAAAGCCAAGACATGGTGTCTGCTATGTCAAACCTGTTTGGGCAGGTGATCCCAGGCTGAGGTCAGAGATGCTTTCTGCATGACAGAGAGCCATGGCTGTATGCACAGAGCATAACATGTCTAACGCTTTCAGGGAGTTCAACAATGACTCTGTATGTACCCTGATACATGATATTAAAGAGGTATGAGTAATGGTGCTCTAGAGTAATATTTGTTCAATGGTAGAGGTAGGCTAAATGATACGAATTAAGAGAAATATCATTAGTAGTGTGGATTAGGGCTGTGCTCGATTGAAGAAATTCTTAGTCGACTAACACTCATTCAATTGTATTGATTAGTTGATTTAATCGACAGATCTGTAAATCTAAGTTTCTCTGCAAAGAGTCATGCAAAAGCACCACTTTAATTCTTGTGTTCACCAGAGATGTGCTCGTACGTTTCTCAGAAATAAGTCATTCAGCATGAAAAAAGCATCAAACATGACTAATCGACTAAAGAAATCTAAGATGACTAAGACCAAAACGACCGATTAGTCGACTAATCGACTAAGAGGGAGCAGCCCTAGTGTGGATAAAGATTCATTATTGATTTTGGAATTAATTTTTACGAATAAAAATCAAACGCCATCTGCTGATGAAGGGAAAACGATGCAATTAATTCTGACGGAAGTAGCAAAATCCTTACATTCAAGAAGCTGTAACTGATTGCTTGATTAGTTACTGAAACGATTTACAAATCTATCCACTGAAGAGCCATATTCATAGTACGTTAGGTCATCTTTAAAGTCAGTCACAACCACTTTACACACACACACACACACACACACACCTCCAAAACAAGATGATACATCTGAAGGGGTTTATCCTAATAATATTATATATTTTGAACATACACACACACACACACACACACACACACTGTGAATCATATGATGATTGAAGTACTCCATCACTGCTACTATTTTTATTTAATATAAACCATGTAGGAGGACTGGGGTGGGGGCTACTCTGTGTGAATTACTGACTGACTGGTGAGATGGGGATACACAAGCCCGGGCCCTGGTCTTCTTACTTGTGACCCTAGTGCTCTGGATTAAGTGGGATACAAGTTAAAGGATTTGGTTATTTCCCATGGGCACGAATGGTTCATGTAATTGTCTATGTTGGGGCTAGACACTGATGATCCCTAGAGGCTGACCTTTTATAACAATGTGGTATGATCTTCTATAGTTGTGTCTTTCAACTCTGTGCTGCATGGCTTATTTGTTTGTTGACTTATATCACAATTTTAATCACTTGTAACTGCATCTTTTAACATTTTTGTAACTGCATCTTTTAACATTTTTACATTCAAGATCTCTCTATCATGTTTTTTGTACTTTATTTATGTCCTATGCTTATTGTTTGCATGTGTCAAAAAATGGCTATAATCAGTATTGCTTGGCTGTGTTTCGTTGCTTGGTGTTGCTCTGCATGGCTTCTTCTGCACTGTCTTGAGAATTCTTATTTTGTTGATGTCTTTATGGCGTCTTGTTTTCTTCTGATGCATTTTAACCATCACCTCACTGGTTTTTAAAACATCTCGCCAAAGTACTGCAGTTGAAAATTGGCCAGCTTGCTAACACAGTGAGTAAAAAGACTGACTGACTGACTGACTGACTAAGTTAAAAGGAAAATGCTACAAAACAACAAAAGTCAGTCAGACTTTTGTTGTTTTGTAGCATTTTCCTTTTAACTTTTTCAGCCAAACTGGTTTTATTGTAGGAGGCGCTCTAAGTTCCGCTCTGAAGAGTGTATTTTAGACCTAAATAAAAGTGTGTATAACTGAAGTCATGGTCAGATCAGATGAAAAGCTGATTGGATTGAAGGACTACAGTGTTTTGTGCCTTTTGACATGTCATTCTTTTGTTCACAAGTATGTAGTTTAAAGAAAACATCCCTTAACCATAAATAAAACTACTGGTTAGCTCTTCAACTTTTTAAGTAGTTTAAGTCGATTATTGAGATTTGATCTAAATAGAAAATAGACTTTATAGATTTTGGTTACACTTTACAGCACCCGTAAAGGAAAGAAAAGAGAACTGAAAGAATATTTTTGGGCCTGGCATGTCCATAGAAATGTGATGGAACTCAGATAATGTGAGCAACCTCCCATGGCACACTGCTTACATTGTCCATTGGAGAAAAACAGGTATTCTTACTGAAAACAAAGAGTGTTTTGTTGTTGCCTCGCTTGTGCATTTGTATGTACTAGTGTTTTCTAATGAAATCATTATGAATCATTGACCTGAATTGTTAAGTACAGACCAAAAAACCATGAACCGACACACATGGCAGACAGTACACCTGACAAACTAGGCACTGGCAGGGAAAACCATTTTTTTGTTGTCTATGCCCGCAAGGCTGTGATTAGCAGGTGTACTCACATTGGGACAACACACACAACTGTGTGACAGTTTAGGCATCTCTATACTCAGTTCAGAAAAATTCTAAGTATGTTTAGAGGGTAGAGGGCTGGCGGCAAGAAAAACTGTTTATTGTGCTCTTTGGCATGTAACTAATGTCATCAATGCTTGCTGAGTGAACCCAAGACACGTCCAACTGGATAAACCTTTTGTATCAGTCCAGTTCAGTGCTTGCTGTGTAGCCCCATTACGTTTGCCTCAGAGGTATCTGAATGAATGCTGACCACTTATTTTTGTCATGACAGTGATGTAACAAAGACATCTCCTTTAGAATAGGATTGTGGGTGATTTGGGAGGGTGAAGGATACACATATGCATCCTTTGCTGTCTATGGGAAATTCTCTGAACGAAGGACTCAGTCCTTGGAAGAATTCGGAGGATCCTCGACATTGGTCCTTTGACGGACTTCGATGACGTAGCATCCTCCAAATTCTGGCTTCGGAGGATCCTTCCTTGACATTGAGAAACCGCTATAGTAACATATTTAGAGTCAATAATTTCAACCAGCAGGCAGATTTAAAAAAAAAAAAAAAAAAAAAAAAAAAAACTTGCACAAGTCTTAACAGTGAGATGAAACCGCAAAGGTGTGTTTTATCATTAACAAGATGAGGCAAGTTAAACTTGAGCTAGTTTCAGTGGTTTTACATAAAGATCTGCTGACCAAGTCATGGAGACATGTAGAACAGGTTTGTATGGGCATGTTTAATTCATAGGCCCTGTTTCTTCTAGGCACCTTTTTTTTCTTCTTTGATTGTTTTGTGTATTGTTTGTGCTGAGGCAGTGGACCATATTAGCAAACAGTAATTTCTGTCTCTTTATTTATTCAGTTTCCCTTCAGCAACTGGCCCTCAAGATGCATGCCATCCTTATGGTTTGTAAACAGTCATTAGCTTACTAACCAGCCGCCAAACTAGGAAACTAACTGGAGAAGAAGAAGAAGAAAAAAGGAATGCAAGACTTGCAGGAAATGCTCTTGCCTGTTCGTCCAGTTTAAAAATGAATGTCGGTTTCACTGTTCCCAGCTTCTGTGAAAATATAAGACAGAGGTGTTTGTGGCTGTGTCAAAGGAAATCTCTTAATTTCTCTTACATCTGCATGGATATAATGCATAATAGAGTTCTTTAGAAATGACACAACTAGTCAATGAATCGAGAACTCAATTGAGAGAAAATTGTTCAGCAACAATTTTTATATCAATTAATCGTTTCAATCATTTCTCAAGCAAACATTCCAAACATTCTCAAGTTGCAGCTTCCTCAATGTGAGGATGTTAGGATTTTCTTTGTCATATAAGATAGTAAACTGAATATATTTAGGGTTTGGACTGTTGGTCAAATAAAACAAGCACTTTGAATACATCGCCTAGGGCTGTGGGAAATTGTAATGGGAATCTTTCACTATTTTCTGACATTTGTTAAGACTAAACGATCAATTGGGCAGATTATAAATACAGATAATCGTTAGTTTACAGTCTGAAACTAGCCTGAAAAGCAATAAAATGACCAGATATAACTTTTTGTTCCAACATAAAAAATGTGTTCAGGCTATAGTTGAAACAAGTAGTCAGTTAATCAGTCAATCCACAGACAATTTTTTTTTTAAAGCAAAAATGCTAAATAATCTTCGGTTAGTTGGACAAAACAATCACCTTGTTCAGGCATGAGCAGCTTTTTGGGGACCATTGAGGCCTTTAAAAAAATGACACACACAGTGATAGAGAGAAGAAGCCACTTTGAGCCAGGGAGCTGCGGGGTCTTTGACAAGCTGTATGTGAAGTGCTAAATCAAGTGGTATTATGAATCCCAGAGCAGGAAGCTGGTGGACTTACTAACTCTTCTGAGATCTACAGTACAAGAAGATGTTCTTGCCAAGAAAGAACTGTCAAAAAGGTAGCGCAGTTGTTGAGTTTCTGCACGTGGCTGGGGTTTAGACAGTTTTAACTCTGGCCTATGCTGTGATATGTAATACTGTATGCATATCACCATGTAACCTTAGACTCCACTAAGCATGTCATGTCTTTTACTTAAGTCTAAATGGCTGTACGGTTGTGGCCTGGCAAAAAACTGCTGCTTTTTAATGCTGATTGTTCTAACGTTTTGGTTAGGTTATGTAAGAATTTTGTTACTAAACTTGTTGTATTGTATGAATATATATTAAGGGCTTTTGTTGATATCTTGAAGTGCATTAATTCATGCACTCACTTCCCACAAACCACCTTCAGGCTTCTGCTTGTTCTCTAACATACGTTAAAAAAAAAAAAAAAAAGCTGAAGGTGAAACTGAAGATTCAAACATTGACTCGGGTTAATGTATGCTTGACTCAGCCTGTTTGGGTTTTTGTCTGTCACACACGGGTGATTGTTTGGGGCGTGGCGCTGAATGACACCAGGAAGAACAGGTTTTCTGTCAGTATGCTAACGCAAGACTCACAAAGCAATTATGCGACTAGAGTTATACCGAATCAATTATGTATTGCTCTTTATAGTTACTCCTCTGATTGTCTTTATTGTTATCAAGAGAATAAGAGTGGAACAAAAGCATCTGAATGATTCGGCCTTTGTTTTGTCTTGAGCTGAAAGTTTTACCTGAGTTTGCTTCCGGCTCTGATTGCTGTGTCAAAAAGGAGTGGCATAGTTCAAGTAGGAAGTCTGAGAGTAGTAAACACAATGGTATAATAAACCTTAATACTGAATTTTCATTATTTTCCTGATCTGCCACAATTCAGGTTAGTTTTCTGGAAATTAACAAGTTTGTACATGTCAAGATTCTCTTGATGATATCATCAAGAGACAACTCTTTGAGCTGTGAGATTGGAAGTCCAACTGCACCCTATATGTTTTGTGAGTAAGTGAAATGTAAAAGTGAAATTAGGTGGTTAGGATGCAAAGCTCATCAAAGTCATTACTTGTTAGAATGGATTAGAGACTGTTTGAACTGTCTTAAGAACTTGGAAAGACATGTGCATTTTGTAATAGGGTGGAGTTTGACTTTTGGACTCTTGAGCTCTTGAGGCCTATTCATTGTGCACCCATTATTAAAATGTGATCTGTATCTGGACATGGTCTACAGATAATGACCAGCCTAATCATGAAGTCTTATTTTCAAAAATACAAATACATTTTACACATTGCACACCCCGAGCTGCAGGTGATTATAGCTTTTATAAATGTTTTTGTCCTTACCCACATTTAACATCCCAAAACAGAACACTGGGTTCTGTAGTTTGAGGGCGGTAGTGTTAAATATGATCGGAAGTGGCACACTCATTAAGAATTTTTTTTTTTTTACACCTTTTGTAACAGCTTCAGTAAAGTAAAGTTTTACAAAACACATTACATTAACCTGAGCATACACCTCCATGACAGTAAGCTAATATAATGGGGAACCAAAGGGGAACACAGGTCTACTATTGTCTTTAAAATAAAGACATATTTCCTAAAGCCTAAAAAGTGTTCCCCTACCAGTTCTGCAGCCATACGCTACCTGAAACACTTTTGTAAGTGGTAAACAGGTAGTTGTAAAAAGCTGCCGCAGCTTAAATTCATGTTGGTTACAATAAATTCCAACAGTGACACATTTTTACAGCATAAAAGAGTCTATCAAAGTTATAGAAAGGTAGAAACATGCAACTTAATTAACTTGTCTGCTTGGAATACACAGCCATTGTGTTACGCTGCTGCATTCCTTGTGCAACAAGTGCAATGGGCTTGTGCACAAGAATGGAGAACAAAGTTGTTTAATTAGCCACATTTAGGCAAAAATATGTGTTTGCTACATACTGGATAGGGCTGAATGATGAATCTTTTTCAAATAGAAATTGCGGTTTGAAAGAATTTGATTAGCCAATCGTGAAGACTGCGATTAATCAAATGTGAAATATTTAGTTGAATGTATGGTGTAATATTTGATTTAACATTTTTTATTATTATATTTACGGTTTTTTTCACAAGATAAATGCTGAAAGAATGTTACATATCACAGATTGTTTACAGAAATGTCCTAGTTTCAGTGGATCTTTAATTTTTTTTTTATCACTTTATTTAACATGATCGTAGAAGCTGCAATATGTAGCTAAAAAAAAATTGCAAATCAAATCGTAATCATAATTTCTGGCTAGAAAATCGCAATTAGTTTTTTCCCCCCCAAATAGTTCAGCCTAAATACTGGACATACAGATCACAAAAAGGTACGGATCGTATTCAACAGTCAACTTTAGTGATCGATTGAATGAGAAATGTAAGTATTTAGTAACTGCATTTCTGGATGAGCTCTCATGGCCAGCTTCCTTGTAACTAGCAATAGCAGGGAAAAAACAAAGGCCAGAGGGGAAATTCATGAGTCATGTTCCTGCCAAAACGTTCAGGTAACCTGAAGCAGTATTGTTAGCTACCTGCTTTACCACCACACAGGCAAGGTTTTGCCTGCTCTTGTTCTGGGCGTCAAGTATGTGCTTGTGATAATTGCCTTTGCATATCAATAAGTGTGCCAACTGGATATTTCCTCCCTATAAGTTGGCAATAGAGACGGATCTCTGTACTTCTAAGTTGCAACCTGTGACCATGACCTCTCCAAACTATTTGATGGGTTGTGTCTGACTATCTGAGGCCTATCTGATGCAGACATTCAGTCTGATAGTGCCATAAAAGCAGAGTAGAGAGGAGAGGGGGGTCTGTAGGAGACACAGACCTTTAACTGGGAAACGAAAAGTAAAAACCTGCTGTAAGACATCCATGGTAAAGCCTGTTGAATATCTAAATTTCTCCAATGAGGACACTTGTCCTGCTAATTGTAATTCTTTCAAAATGGCTTATCATTAAAAGTGGAGGTGTTTTGTCATTAGGCCACTTGACATGTTTGCTATTAAACCCCCTCTCTTCCTGTCAAAATATCCATTCATGTCAAAATATCATTTGTGAAAAAGCATACAGTTATGGCTGTTAAGAGCAGCCATGCAATTATAATATAGAGGGTATAATGTTATACATGCATCATATTTAAATATTTCAACTGTCAAAGAGCATTCCTAAAATGTGATAACATTTAAAACTTTTTCCTAAATATGCATTTCTTTTCGCCTTTTAGCCATTTTTCCAGCTGGTGAAACTAAGAAAACTTGGCCTGAGTGACAATGAGATCCAGAGACTTCCACCAGAAATAGCCAACTTCATGCAGCTGGTAGAACTGGATGTCTCTCGAAATGGTAAGAAGGGCAAACACTCTGTTTCTGTGTATTTTTTCTGCGAGAATATGTTTACAATTAAGCAAGACAGCGCTAATTTCAGCAAATGAATCACATTGACATTGACTTACTCCTCATTAGTGAAGCTGATGCAACAAACCTGCATATAAATAAAGCATGGCTTGCATTAAGACAGAATCTCCCAAGTCATTTGTATAGACCCAAACATATTCCTTTAGATACGCTAGTGAGGTTTCTCTTACAACAGAGCAGGCTGCTCACAGTTGTGGCTGTAGAGCGAAACCATCACAAGTTAAAAGAAAGCACAGACATTTAACACACAGGGCTGTTTGTGTTGAGTTCTAATTAAGTGGAAGTGGTTTGAACAATGGTACATGTTTTTTGTGTGGTCAAAATTTAATGCATTTTATTTAAGAGTTAGACACGGGAAACATTACTATTGAATAATAAAACAGGTTTATTCTACATTAAAATCACCTGAATACCATTTTTTGTTTATCGCTTGCATTTAAATTCTTTAATATATTATCTTGGCATGTATTATTTAACTACTGCTGTATCATATATTTATTTTTTTAATAAGTAACCATTGCCTTTTCTCTTATTCAGACATTATGGAAATTCCAGACAGCATTTCATACTGCAAAGCCCTCCAAGTGGCAGATTTCAGTGGAAATCCATTAACAAGGTAATCCTCCAGATTATGATTACACATCAGTCCTATTTAATACTTACTTAATGTTGGTCTCTTCTGAAATATTCAGCTGTCTGGGTTTGTAACATTGCTAAAACCATACATTTCATTGATTTTTGATACTTAATTAATCTTCCCCTCAATAAACAGGCCTATTTATCCAGATAAAGACATTTTGGGATAGCAAAAGCAGAGAGTATATCTTTAACAAATAATTAAAAAGATGCATTTTTCTTGTGGAGAGGACATTTTATTTCCACTGTCTGCACTGTGTGTTTTAAGATCCACTGCTGTCATGGACATTCACACACTCTCCTTGACAGATTGCAGATTGTGCATTTTATTGTGTGGGTGAGACTGAATCTAATTTGCACCTCAGCAGGGACAAAACCTCATTTCTTTGCAGTATATAGTTTAGGGGGGAACAATGAATAGTATTACAAAGGCTTTGGTGTTCAATACTTTTAAATTGAAATGGAAAATAAGCATTTTGTGTATTTAACTTATTATAATTGAAAATATAGTCATGATGTTGTTTTGACAACATCAGAAAATATGAATAAATATGATTTAGTTGTCTGTCTTTTGGGGATTGATGGCGGTGTCGAGTTTAAATTTTAGTTGTGCAAAAATTGATGATAGCTTGCTTAAGAAAATATACAATACATACACACATCCGTGACTGTACTGACCTGGACACATTCAAAACACTAATCCAAACACACCTCTTCAGATTAGCTTTCCACATACAAAAGTCTTACATTTCTCACCTGAAAGTTACTGGTTTTATTGTTTTTAATTGCTTTTAATATGCTTGTTTTATGTGTTGGTTTTATTGTTTATCGGTTTTTAATGTGCTATATGTGCTGTTTTTACTGTAATATTTTGACCCGATTTGTTCCTTTTTGATCATATACAAGTTAAAACATTAGATTTTATGTAAAGCATAGAAAAGGGCAGGGCAGACGGCAAAGATGAATAGCAACAAGCATAGTACAGTTACAGTACAGTACAGTCCAATTAGAATCCTCTTCTCTTGCTAGCCGTAAAATGCTAGTCCAATTTTCATTCACAAGTTAATGTCAAAAATACTTTTTTATTAAATAATTCTCTGTGCATTCCTTTTCCACCAGAATCTTACCTTGTGGCCTTTTTTTTTTTTCAGGTTACCAGAAAGTTTTCCAGAGCTACGGAATCTTACATGCCTTTCCATCAATGATATTTCATTGCAAGTTCTTCCAGATAACATTGGGAAGTAAGTAAATGCATTGTTTCATCATATTTGCTTTGTAAAACTGTAAAACATTTCCACACAGTTTCATAGCAGCCTGAGCTGCATATAATAATGTATGTAATGATGATGTCAAGGTACTTTTTGTCATGTAACTTTCCACCTGTCTCTTTCTGCATTGTCCTAAATCACACTTTGCTTCAGCATTTGTGGTCTTGCTAGGATAACCATTCATTTCACCTTTACATTATTAACTTCAGTAAACCAATTTCAGTTGTTTTAAAAGCACATATGTACAGTGGCCAACCGGGCAAACACACTGCAACTTAATGAAACACACGCAAATAGACAAAACACAAGCAAATTAAGAAAACCTCTTCATTCATTTGACAACACATGCGCAGCATTTAGAGCAAGAGAGAGAGAGACAGAGAGAGATTGGGAAACAGTGTGCAACTGCTATGAGATCATAGACTGTAAATATTAAGTCTTTTCTCTCATTTGGTGGGTGTGTATCTAGTTTATTGGCTCAGGTCACAGGTGATACCCAATCATCAGAGACGTGTCTGTAAACTCGTGGCAATAAAAAGGCAGAGCGCTCTCTCCCTGTGGGGATCAAAAATCAAGCTGTACTTAACCCTAGTGGCTTGGAGAACTTCCGTTGTGTAAACTGGATGCAGTGTTTTTCTGGTGCATTTGTTTTCAGGGATTGTGTGCTTTTCCTATTGCATCGCTTCTGTATTTGCAGTGTGTTTGTGTAATTGGTTGTGTTGTGTGTGTATATGCTGTGCATGTGTTGTCAAATTAATGAAGATGTTTTCTTAATTTGCTTGTGTTTTGTCTATTTGCATGCTTGCATTTCATAAAGTTGCTGTTTGTTTGCCCCTGTCGGCCACCATACATATTTGCTCAACCAAACAACTAAGCATGAGCGACAACATTTTCCCTTTCCCCTTATCGAAATAATTTCTTCTAAAGTATGGCTGTGTGGGAGAAAAATATACCAACCACATTGCTCGTCATGGACACATCAGTCAGTGTCCACTCCTTGGCTGCGTTGTCTCTGTTCGTGAAAGGCAAAAGGCTTGTTGTGAGATGGCATGTAATCTGCTGCAGCCAAAGAGCATTTCTGGCCAACATTCTTATTCTTATGAGGTCTTCCTTCTTGTTTGAGTTCAGTTATAATTGGATTTAATAACAGAACTATGTGCTTTTAGGTCAAATTGCCACAAGGGACATTTTTAGTAGAAGTTTGGAGTTCAAGGGAAACTGAATTAAAGGGACAGAAATGGAATTATTCTACACGTGCACATTTGGTTAGAACTGTTGATAATATCCTGGCATTAGATTGATTTAAAAGGTACTGGGATGTAACTTTTGAGGAAGTTAGACATAACACCATGTTAATTGAATGTATTTTTTAAGACAGACATTTTTTAAAGGCATGTTTTCCGACGTTGATAACTACAGTAAAGCTTGTGCTGATGTTTTCCAGTAGTACTTTTTAAATAATTATTGGCAGTGCTCTGGATGGCATATTTTAACCATTAGATAACTGCTGAAACAGTTGGAGCTAAATTAAACAGAGATTTGTCTTGGCTTGCCGTGGTGTCATAAATTAAGGATTACTGCTTAACCTCTAAGGGATGATGCATGGCAGGCAGAGGAGAGCCTGACTCGGATTCAAGAAAGGATTCTTTTTGCTTCTTTAGTGATCATAAGTCAGGATTGTAGTCTTTGAAATAAGACTACTTATAGATGTTTTTTTTTTAGCCGTAATGTTAATCTGATGTTCAGTGTTTAGCCTAATGATAAACCTAAATAAGATTTCATGCAAGACACGAAACACAGATCTCTGATGAAGATCCATACTGTAATGGATTATAGTTGCATGGGCTAAAAGTGTGCTAAAACAATTATGGCTGTGCTGTGTATTCTTCAGGTTCTAGATATGTCTGTGGTTGTAATAAATTCTGCAAAATGTTAAACCAAACCTAAAAAGAAAACTAAAGTCAACGAAAATTAAAATTTGTGCTTGCTTTAAACTGAAATGTTGGAAATGTCCTAAATTATACTTCTGATTTGTGGTTTTCTTGCAAACCATATGCTACCTAGCAGCACAGTTTTTTTTGATCGACAGAATGTATTTCAATGCCTTCCTTCCTTCCTTCAATTTATCTTATCCTTTTAGAAATCTACATTTTGTAGACTACCTAGTTGGCTATAACAGCTATTTCTCATATTGTTCATGCTTTGTTTTTACCATGGCAACAACAACAAACTGAACAGTGATATTAATCTGTTTATATGACTTATTTTTCACACAGTCTCTTAGTTACCTTTTATGACATATACAGTTTTCCTACCAGCAAAGTCAGTCTGAGTTCAAGAGCTCAAGAACACCCTTTTCCTCCTGGTACGGCATGTGCCCAACGTATGTCCCATATCTATCTTACATAACGCAGTGACCTAAGGCCTGCTCTCTGTCAAGGGAAGAAGGTAATGAAGAACATAGTGTGGGTTTTTAGAAGTGGATATGATTAACGTCCAAGGGGTTAAATGACATCAGGGGTTTATCTCCTGCGTTGGGAATTTATTTCTGACAGTTAGCGGCCCAGCAGTCTACTGTGGTGAATGAAAAACACAAGATGAAGGAAAAGTAGCCATTGTATTTCACATATCTACTAGATTATGTTAATCCCTTTAACTCCCTTAACATTTATTTGCTCACATTATGAACGGAAAGGCTTTTTTGTTGACTCCTAGGTCCGTCTCTAATACCACACAAGGCTGAATAGTTTAGTCTGATCAACAATATGGACTTTGTACTGTACTAGTTGCTTGTTGTCATAAAATCCTCCAGTAATTGGGTACATGTACAGTACTGAGGCGTACATAAGCAGCAATGCAAGCAACCCTGTACTTTGCTTTATGACAGCCATGGAGACATTTTACTCTTCATTTAAAGTATGCAGTAGTTGTTTATGCTACCGCAATTTTACAGCCCTGATAAGACTGACACGCCTCCAAAATACTTCCTGTTCTCAGATATCTGATTGCAAGGACAGATTTTACAACCATTTTTACCCCTTTGTTTTAGAAATACCCAGAGCATCATGTATAATAATTATCTGTGTTGTGGAGATACGAGTAGAAGTCGTATAGAAACTACAGTTCGTGGCATTTTCAGAAACGTATAATCATCTGTTTGCCATTGTCATTGCAGCCTTTCCAATTTGGTATCACTAGAACTCAGGGAAAATCTGCTGACATTCCTACCAGAGTAAGTATTCAACCAACTGCACTGTCTTATGTGGATATATATTGTTGTAAGAGAGGCTGTGTTTTCTTCAATGGTACATGTCAAGAAATGACGTTACCTTGTTAACAGAGGTTAAAAAGTTATATTACATGAAGCAAGTCTGCATTTTAATTTTGACTGTATTTTCATTTGAACTTCCCTTGCATGTGTCATCCACAGGTCACTATCTATGCTTCATAGACTTGAAGAGCTCGACCTAGGAAATAATGAACTATACAGTTTGGTAAGTGTTTTATCTGTATGCTAGGGGGAAATGTTTACTCAGAAGAATGCCACATGGCTCACAAAATGAGCAGAAAGAAAGTTTTTTTTCTCCTATTTTCTTCTTCTTGTCACGCCCAAGTAGATTAGCATCCCTCGAGAACAGCTTTCACCTCTTATCACCCAGAAAGGAGGATGGCCATCTGCTTTGAGCTTTGGTTTTAAGTTGTAATCTTATGCGAGCAGTCGGACTCTGATGGGGAATTATTTACTGACAAAAGAAGCAAAGTCAGGCTGTCAAGAAATTGTTCTTTATGTGTTTTATTTTATATATCATGTGTGCATTTAACTCAATTATTTACATGGATGTTATCTGATATTTTTTCTGCTCTCAGTTTTGATAATTGATATTTGGTACAGTTCTAAAACTTAAAATTACGGTTTTACTGTTGACACTTAATATAGTAGAGAAATGTTGAATATGTACACATGCCTAATACATTATGCATTTCATATACCATAGTAAATTTCAATTGTAATCTTTGAATTGACTTTGACAAATTTATAGTAGCCATGCTAAAATGCCCTCTTGAAAAGAAGTATAGATAGAAGTATATGGGAGCATTGTGGAACCTTATTTTCATTAAACGATTGACTTTTAGTGCTTATGCTTCCAGTGGTCTGCACCTTGCTGCGTGGCACTATGTTTGTAATTTGAATGAAAGGAAAACTAAGTACATTATCAGAATCAAGTCACTTACATTGTATTTTTCTGCTTTGTTGTCTCTTTCTCTTCTGGCTCTTACTCTTTCCATCCCTACATGTTTTCCTCCCACATAGCCAGAATCAATAGGCTGTCTTGTCAGCTTAAAGGACTTGTGGCTTGATGGAAACCAGTTGGCCGAAATCCCCTCAGTAAGTTTATCAATCTGTTTCTTATATTCTAGAATATGTTATTGTCTCTGTATTAAATGGAGTAGCACCATTTCATATAGTTATTTCAATTACTGTGTGCAACAAGACATATAGGGCTTTGAGCGACACACCTTAATAAGTCTTCAAATACAATAAGAAAATACAATTTTGAGTACAGTACAGTCAATAAGTATAGTCCTCTTATTTACCCCAAGATAAGACAAATCTAGTCTTTGAGTCATGTTGGCCAAAACCTGAAATGCACAAATGTGTCCTCTGAATATAAATGTGGTCCAAGTCCTGAGATTAAATGCATAAACAACATTGATTCTACTCTGTAACTCTGTAACTAACTTTACTTACAAGTCTCTGCTCTGAACTTTAGGAGATGGGCAGTATGAAAAGCCTGTTGTGTCTGGATGTATCAGAAAACAAAATGGAGCGACTTCCAGAGGAGTTAGGTGGCCTGGTGTCACTCACGGACCTGCTGGTCTCTCAGAACCTCATTGATGCTCTACCAGAAAGCACTGGTAAGCGTGTAAATCCTCCAAGCTCTTTTTTAGCATGATTATGACTCTTGTGAGCGTGTCTCTGGTATGTTTTCACATACTTTTACAAGATGGCAGCATACATTTTCCACAGTATCACAGTAACTGCTCATCAGTCTGCTATTCAATGTCTGAACAAGGTTTATTTTAATTATATATATATATATATATATATATATATATATATATATATATATATATATATATATATATATATATATATATATAATATAATATAATTTTTTTTTCTCTGCAGGAAAACTAAGGAAACTTTCTATATTGAAAGCTGATCAGAATAGGCTAACTTATCTTCCAGAGAGCATTGGTAACTGTGAAAGCCTCACTGAACTTGTGCTGACAGAGAACCAGCTACAGGTGTGTTTACAACTTTATTACTGTCTAGTCTTTTAAAATTGAAAGAAAACAATGGGATTAGTATCTATATAGTTCATTTTCATTAGCTGTTTCTATGTAGATATTGCATAACCACAGTCAATGACAGCAGAAGCACATCACATAATGGTTTTGGTATAATTAAAGGATAAAGACTCCTTCCTCCTTACAGATGACATATTTTATTTATATATATATATATATATATATATATATATATATATATATAGTTAGGCCTAACATTCAATAGCCCAAAAAGCATACAATAACCTGCCTTTTCTGCTGTGCTATATTTTTTAACATATTTAAAACATTAGCACAGCTTCATATTTAAACACTGACATCTGGAATGTGACAGGAATACACTGAGTTGTTAACACAGAGTGGAACAGAGATTGTAAGCCACATTCAGGGGATGCATACATGGCCGCTCTTAACAATCCGTCTGTTTTTCTGTGTAATAAATGAAAGGAATGTGTGAGCAACGTATCTCTCTCTTTGTCACTGTACTGGTGACACATGATGATTTTGTTGTCCTTTTGGATAAATTGACAAATTGATCAAACAGTTTAATAAGTTGTTCTAAAGAATGCAAAGAGACAAATGAGATAAGGAAATACTATTGTGTGGTTATTAAGCTTCTAGTGTATTTACAAACCTCCTTATGTTCTATCTAATTGTTTTGATTAATTTATTACAGAGTTTGCCTAGGAGTGTTGGGAAATTAAAGCGTCTTTCCAACTTCAACTGTGACAGAAACCAGCTAACGTCACTACCTAAGGAGGTAAGCTTGTCACATATCAACCAACGTCATTTATTTCAAATCTAGTTTGAGGAGAAACCCCTTGAGACCATGGGTGTATAATAAGAACTGGATACAGTGTCTGAGGCAGAGCCCCGTTCATTCCCATGAGAGTTGCTCAGTGGCGCCTGAAGCCTTCATGTAGCCAAAAATGACCCGGCTGATCGGCACTGCTTCCGCACTGTGCAGCGCACTAGAGACCTCTGCCGGCCAAGCCGGCTACTTCCGGTTTGGCATTCCACTAAATTTAATGGTGATTAAATGATATAATCGTGCAGCTCTTCTAGACTTTCCAAATGATATCACACCGAATGGATCAAATTCTGATAGTGAAATAAGTCATTTTGTGTGGGTTGTGACGCTCAAAAAATGTAGCCACTGATTTAAAGATGTCTCTTTCGCCATGTAAGTCTATGGGAAAAAGTATTTTTGGACCAGATGGCATTACGTGATGGGCTGGGAGTTGCAATTCCACTATTTGGCCACTGTGTTCAATTTGCTTTAAAGCTTGGTGCACTTCCTGGGGGCTAGCTTGAGACGCAAGACGCATTTCGTTTTCCAGGGGTCCTTGGCAGAGATGGGAAGTAACAAAGTACAAATACTTTGTTACTATACTCAAGTAGATTTTTTCAGATATTTTTACTTGACTATTTATTTTATACATTTTTAACACGAATATCGGTACTTTCTACTCCTTACATTTTACAAAATTGGCTCGTTACTTTTACATTACATTACATGTCATTTAGTTGACGCTTTTATCCAAAACTACTTACAATTGCTATATATGTCAGAGGTTGCACGCCGCTGGAGCAAACCTCTCACGCGTAAGTTAGAGGACTCATGTTTGAATTCTCACAGAATCACAACTGAATTCATATCTTGCCACTCAGTCAGAATCTTATTAACCTGGAGTCCCAGTCTCTGTCACAATAATCATATATGTGATGTTTTTTAGCCCATTGGCAGACAACCATTTAAAATGTAGGCAATGGCATATAAAGAGCCTTTTTTTCATGTCCACTGAAGTTTCTCAGCTTGAACTCTAGTAACATTTGTGTGGTCCAGGTAGCTTTGCATAAAAAAATGGTTGTCATTCGCAAGGCTACTTTTACTTTTATAATTTAAGTACATTTCCAAGCCTGTACTTTGATACTTTTACTTGAGTAAAGAAGTAGAACCAGTACTTCTATTTATGAGTATTCTTTAACACAAATATCTGTACTTCTACTTGAGTACGGGAAGTGAGTAGTTTTGCCATCTCTGGTCCTCGAGCACAAAAAATATAAAATGTAAAGACATATATACATATCCATAAATTAAACAGAATTACTTAAAAAGTAAAAGCAATAAATCTCGGACTGCAGGTGGCGCAAGTACGCACAAGTGTCAAAATTGCAGACGCTTTGCCTGTAGATGGTACACATTTGAACTGAATTTATGGTCTGAAACTGCTGTGACATTCAAATTATTACAAACCTGTGATTTTTCTCTGTTTTGAGTACACTGATGCAATGCTGTTAAGTTAGACTGCATTTGTTATGTAATTCTTTAATGCACCTATTGAGATTTTCATTGGCTCAAACTGTCTAAAGTTCATTCACGCGTGGATCAACAATGCTCTTACTTGTTGAGCTCTCTCATTTCACGTTTACTGCTCAGTCCTCTGGTTAGTTCAGCTCTGTCTGAGTGTCTCCATTGTGTTTGTATGTGACATTCTTTTCTAACCCCTTGTCTGTTTAAGTGAAGGTCCGCCTGGCTTAAAGCTTCATCTGAAAGGCTTCCTCTTCAGACATTGTACAATGCCCCTGTGTCTTAATGATGCAAAGACTGCAGTGTTTGGAGAAAAATAACAGTTGGCCTAGATAATGAATCGATGGTGTCATTGTTTTCTCAAACCACCATTGCATGACGTCTCTTAACAACCACAGTGTAACCATGGCCCAAGTATTGATTCGAGCTTTTCTGATCTACTTGACCATTGGCCCAGTTTTATGGATTCTATTGATTGGTGATCACTTTTCTCTGGCTGAATTGTGTCTGTGCGTACATGGAAGCACACTTAATGTGTTTGATTTTTTTTTTTGTGATTTGTTTGTTCCTTGCGCTGATGACTATGAATGCAATAAGCACTTATCATATTAACCTGTGCAGATGATGAGCTTAACCTGCTCCTTTTAAAATGATGAATCTCTGTAACAATACTCGGTGTCTGAGCAGATTAATGGATTACAACTGCAGTCTAGCTGCTGGCCCATCAAGTCTCTGCTTTGTCTGGCTGCTAGGCCTAATTGTTCCTAATTTTAGGTCCCTCTGCCACATCCCATTGACATTTTAATCGCTCTGCCATTTAGTGCACACATGCTGGCAGATTTACTCCGGTTTCTTTTGTCCTGGCTTTGTTAAAAAGATTTATACACACATGCATTTACATAGCTTTTTTTACTAGGAAAAAATGAATACAATTGAAACCTTTGTGTGTCTGCCTATGCTATGTACTATGTTTTTGCTTCACATGACGTGTACACTGACTGACGTGCAGCCTAATCGTGTTGTCTCTTCTGTTCCTTAGATCGGGGGCTGCAGTGGTCTGAATGTCTTCTGTGTAAGAGAGAACAGACTGACCAGGATACCGTCAGAGCTGTCGCAAGCCACAGAACTGCACGTGCTAGACGTCTCTGGAAATAGGTACGTTCAACAACACATTCATATCTTCTTATTTTTCAAGTTTATTCTTTATTAAGGATCCCCATTAGCCATCTCCATAGTGAAGACTATTCTTCCTGGGGTCCAACACAAGACAAACATAAACAAAGTGATCAAAGGATTTGTAGACTTTGTGATTGAATAGTAAACCAAATACTGAAACATGATTTTTATTTATTTTATTTATCAAACTTGATTAATACTTGATGAAATACAGATTTTCTACTTTCTGATGCCTAAAGATTATCTTGATGTTTTGACCACATTACTCACCGTCAGTCAGAGGTTGTTTTGGCTTCTATTCTCTGCCACTGCCTGTTTTGGTCCATGCTTTGTCTTCAGCGATGTCTGCTGCTTTAGTCACACACAAACATGTTCACCTCTGACTGGGGAGTGTTTTTTTTTCCTCCTCCACATTGTCTAAACAGCTGCAAACCTGCAGGTACCTTGTGGTTTCTTATATCCTACGTGATATGAGCCAGTCAGTGATTTACATCTGGTTTGTTTTCAGGCTCACCCACTTACCGATGTCACTGACCACGCTACGACTGAAGGCCTTGTGGTTGTCAGAAAACCAGTCGCAGCCTCTCCTCACCTTTCAGACCGACGAGGATCCTAACTCAGGCGAGAAGGTGCTCACTTGCGTGCTGCTGCCTCAACAGCCATGTGAACCAGACAATAAAGGTAATGTTTTTAATCAAGCGGAAGCAGAAAATAATCGTCAGATGTTTGAATAATCTTCATGAATCATTTGAATTATCGGAAGCGTAGCCTGTATCTAGACCTTTTCTCTCATACCAGACTAAAATGACAGCATATGTGGTCATGAACAGTGTTTCTTTGCATGTGTACATCAGTGCTCCTTAAGTGTCCGGCTTCTTCTAGAGTGAGATGACTTGGTGCCAACACTGTGACATTTGAGTAATATTCCTCATCAGTTTTTGCATTGTCTCTGAGTATTTAGTGCCCCGCGGTTTTGACATTATCACATGATGAAGCACAGTGGGTTTTGCGCCCTCTGATCATCCCCTGCAGTATCTGTCGATGATGTGGTCCTGTAAGGGATCACAGCCTATAACACACCAGGGCCTCTTCTGTCCCTTGAGGACCTCCTTGGTTATGTTTTTTAGAAATGTGGTGGATTGGACCGCTAAAGAGGCTTAGCAGCAGCTGGCCTGTTGCCATTAAAAGCTCGCCCACTGGGTCTAGAGATGCGGCTGAGGGCCGGCTCCATCTCTGCCTGATACAACAGTTTATTGTAATTTCTGTTCTTCGCTGTCATCCACAGCCTTGCGCCTAAATCTATCGGGAATTAACTGCAACGTCTTTGTTGCTTGCTTGTCACTGTATTTTGCTATTAAAAAAAGATGTTTGTTTCTCCCTCAAAAATGTATTCATTCATTTTTTGTGATGTGCCATCTCTCTCTCTTGTGGGAGAGATGCAGATGTAAGACTGGCGGAGGTCAAGCGGGTGAGGTTGAAGCTAAGGTTGGGGGCAGGGAAGATTGTGTTGCTGTAAGCCTGTGACTAAGCTGGGATTTGAAACTGTGATCTGGCAGTTTCATGCTTTCTCTTATGAGTGCTGGGTTATGTGACAGCTTTCATTTCTTGAGTTGGCAGATTGTGGAGAAGCAATCATAACAGCCATATTGATTTTAATCTGCTGAAGTATTCACTTCAGCGCACACTGTAATTCTATCTGAGCATTTTGACATGAGCATGGATTCCAGTAACTGAAATTGTGTTGTCTCTTTTAAAAACAACCACAGGCTCTGATAATCTTGCCCGCTGTGGAGCACTGGAGAGCCTGGTGAATGACATGGCAGATGACACATGGGACAACAAAGCCATGAACAGGATCAGTGTCATTCACTTTCTGGATGATGAGGAGGAGGAGGAAGATGACGACAAGGTGAGACTAGCAAGCTCGAGGGCAAATTTCACAGCCATCCACCCAGAAGTTGGTGATATTGGTGATATTTCACACTGATTTTAAGCCGCTGGTGGTGGTAGAGGAAATGTCAGAGGATGTCAGGGGCCTAATCCTCTGGGGACCATAATTGTCTTCACAAAATTGAATCAAAATGCATATTACAATTTTTGAGATATTTCAATCTGGACAACAGTGGTGGACCGTCAAAGAACCTTGCCACCAGCATGGCTAAAAACATTTGTTTTCCTCCACAATTTAATTTGCAAACAAGTTTATTTGATTTAACATTTCTCTGTTACATTTCTCTACTTGCAAGGAAAATGCTAGACATTTGCATGCAGGTAGCCTTAAACCATCCTGTCCTTTAACTCATCGGTTCTATGCTCACCACTTACAACAGATGTACTATAAACAATTGCTCTTTTTGCTGCAGATCTATAAAATGCGCCAATAATTTGAATCTCTTTTCCTTCGCACAGGGAACACTACTTCGACGGGCCACGCCTCACCCCGGCGAGCTAAAGACGATGAAGAAAGCAGCCGAGAACATCCGCAACGACCTGATCGCTGCCAAAGGCCTGGACTCCAACAAAAACGAGGTCAATAACGCTGCAAACAGAGTGACCACGTCTGTGTGACCTTTACCTCAGAAATGTTTTTTACCTCCTGTGTCTCGCTGTGTTGTCCTGCACAACCCTGCAGACCCCCTTTTTTCTTTTACCTACGAACCCTGGTGTGGCCTTCCCCTCCTGATGAACCCCCTTGGACGCCTGTAACCTTACTTCATCTCCAGTCCTGTGTAAAAACGTGTTTGACATGTCTACCAGGGCCTTTGTGCCTTCCTCTTTTTTAATTAATGTCCACAGCAATAATCTGCACAGAGATGCTCCTTTTTAAAAAGATATTTAAAGATTTGTTACTTTTTTAAATGCCTCTTTTTAAAAACATACATTAGGTAGTTGCACTATTATAAGTCTTTTATAATATGGCCAAACCTTCGTAAATGTATATTTGTTCTATATCTATTTTAAAACACTGGGTGGATACTTTTTACATTTCGGGCAAACTTAAAAGCAGGAGTTTTTGGACCTAGTGATTAAGGATTATTGTACAGTCTCTTGTGAATATTGATACTTTTATACTTTTTGGCAGCTCAGATGTAAATAAAAATGTATAGCACATTTCTTAATCAGTTGCAGATTTTTTAACTTCTTTTCTTCTTTTGCAAACTTGGTACATTTTTCTTTTTTTAAATCGAAGAAATGAACAAAACATAGTCACTGATGTCTTATTCAATCCATATACTTGTCATTGGGTGAGTGGATGGCCTTGAATCCTTTTTTTGTCTGTAAAACATCTAGACCTATTTTTGGATTAAATAGATTTGATTAATTAATTAAGTTTGGATCTATGTACTGCACATCAATCTTTAATTACTCATCTGCAACGTAATTATGCAGAAGTAACAATCCTGTCTTATTTATATGTGCTGTGCTTCACTGCTTTGCAATGTTTTTCAAGTAGATGCCAAAAACAGTTGTGTATATAACAAAACAAACAAAAAAAAAGGTTTCTTTCCCTTTAACAAAGAGTACTGTATAGAATAATCATCAGAGGTTTGGGGAGAGGTTTGTACCACAAGGATGGCATCCTTTTAAAAATGCAGTTGTAAGAAGTTCCACTTTAATGCACTTCTTGGCGTTTCTCAAATTCTTTTAGATGGTACATCCTAATTTGTATTCATTTGTTTTTAAATACATTGCAAAACGTGGACAAGAGAAGTGTTGTTTTTTATGTTTTTAATTATTTTCTGATCAAACTGCACAAAACAGATCTCAAATGGGCACTGTGCGTTGAGGTTTGGATGACTTTTTAACCACTGATCAATAAAATGAGTGCAACACTAAACATGTTTCTTATTCTTTTAAATCCTATTGATTTCAGAGAGAATAACGGAAGACTTAATCATCAGATTTAAAAACAAGATTAATTTGGTGTTGTTTTTCTTATTATCCATATCCAAGAATAATATATTGACAAAATTAAGCTTTGACTTCAACTGCCTTTCTTTGAGGCAACAAACCAAATATTCCATTTCCTGACCCCTCCATTGCTTGTTTTGTCTGTCCAGTAGTGCACGATGTTACCGTAATGCTCTGCCAGCATGTGCCATGTTTGACTTGTCCACCCTGCGCGTCCTGCGTGTTGTACTGTCGCTGGCATATTTTTTAATGTTTAAGTGCACCTTTATTTGAATCTCATTGTACATGTTTGATTAACCGTTTGTAGAAGGGCATACTTATCTTTGGTGTTGAAATAAAACTATTACAAATACTTTTCAGTAAATTATCAATTAAGTCAAAACATATTTTAAAAACTGATAATTCACTAGAAAGTAAAAGTTACTGGTATTCAGGCGCCGAACTGTTAGTACTAACAAAATGTAATGGTGCTTTAGATGGCCTCTCACTATTCTTAAGTAGACGCTTCTTTAGTAAGACTACAATGCCTCGATACATCACGTCAAGTTTACACTTCAAGATGAGGGACGTGGTTTCATCAAACATATTCACCACTGATCCATCACTGTCACTACTCATTTCCTTCAAGATATTGAAATGAAATGACATTTTCAGCAACAGCTGGTGTCTTCTGACTATCTCCAGGAATGTAGAAAGCCTCATACTAACCCATCCCTCAGGACCAATGGCCAAAACTGGGCCATGATCCCAGGCTTCAGCTGGGTGGCAAACAAAGAGCGTCAGCAGCAAAGACCTCAACTGTTCCAGGGCAGCGATAGCGTGCGTGGTCGCTGCCCCAGTGCAGAGAAGGACGCAGAGGAACTTGAGCAACCTGAGGAGGTCTGTTTTCCAGTTTAGGTATCTTAGCAATGTTGTTTCATCTTGATTTCCCTTGATATGGGGATATACATTTTTATCAGCCACTGCAGACATTCATCAACTGTTGTTCTGCTGCATGTTTCCACTTATTCTAGTTTCGTCATCATTACATTACATGTCAAGAAACCCTGTTTGAGAAGATGCCTATTTAACTCAATGTCTCTCATTTTGCAAATGTCTTGTGAGTGAATTCAAAGTGAAATATCAGGCTCCACAGATGTAGGTCATACAGCAGTACTATATAAAAGCATTGGACTATTTCTTATCACCAGGATGGTACAGGCCAGCTGCCAGAGAGTGATGCCGTACCACAATGGCTTCACCATCACAGAGCTGAAACCCGAGAGGGGAGGAGGTCTCAGCATCACAGAGCTCTTAATGCAGGGTCTGGTCTCCAAGGAGACCCCATCTCCAACATAAAAACCTCCTCCATCACAGGGCATCTGAAGTCTTCTTTGGTGACAGAGAAGAACCTTCCTCAGGAATCCTTCGTCTCCCAAGTGCCTTTAAGAGTAACTGCACGCAGTATCTTTCTTAAATGTCTAATTATCTCTGTGCGGTTGTGCTAGGCACTGTTGGAAATCTTATAAAACAATTTCCTTTTAGTTACAGATCAAAGTGTCAAGCCAGAGCGGTAGTTTGGGAATCAGCATTGCTGGTGGGAAAGGCTCTCTGCCTTACAAAGACCATGATGAGGTGAGTTCTGGTACAGAAGAGCTAGCAGTGCTCTTTTCTCAGGCTAACATGTCTATTTCCTTTCAGGGAATTTTTATTTCCAGAGTAAATAAAGAGGGAGCATCAGGAAAGGCAGGGGTCCATGTTGGAGACCGATTGCTAGAGGTAGGCTGGGAATCATTTTTGTAATCTTTTCACTGACATATTGTTGACTGAATGGAAATCACATACTTGTACTTTATACTGGCTGTAAGAATATTATTACAAAACCTACTTCCTGCTGGTGTTCCTCTTGTGACCAATGGAGGGCATTATACATCCATGCATAAGACCAGCAGTGGACACTCAGTTGGGTCTTCCCCTAAGAAGATAAAGCCAGAATAGGGCTGACAAATAGAAAGCAAACAAATAAAAAGCCTAAACCAATCTGTAGATTCACACCTTTGTAAATTAAAGCTGATTAGAAACCCTCATCAGTGTCTGTTGTGGGAATAGACATGCTATTTTCAGATAACCTATGCTGTGTGCGAGTGTGTGACTTAATCCCTCACCTCTGACTCCTGCTCCTACTTTCACCGAGACTGAAAGTGTAATGTGACCATGGTCCTTCCAGGTCAATGGCCTCAACATGCAGGCGGCGACCCACCACGAGGCGGTCAGCGCCCTCAGGAATGCTGGGAGCTGCATCAAGATGAAAGTATTAAGAGAGAAGCTGCTACCTCGAGAGGTATGTGACCCGGACGAACATCACGATACTCGAGACGTGACAGGGCGACAGCCGTGCACCCAGGATGGTGGAGATCAAAGAGGCAAACGGCACAACACGGAGAGCGTGGAAGACGGTTTGTCCAAGAAGATTGAGGCGGTTGTCTGCAACGGCAGCAGCATTGTGGGTGGTTTACTCCAATCACAGCACTTAAATGTCACCATTGTTTTATGATGTGCCTCAAGCCATATGTGGTTTACCCCTTCAAAATAAGTCCTTCTTATACACTTCTCTTCTTTGTCTTGTCTTTTTGTGTTTCAGTCTGATTTGATGGAAAATGATTCACTTCAAGGGGGGAAACACACAATGACAGTAAGCAGATTTCTCATCCCTCATTAGGATATAGCTGTGTTATTCCAATGGGGATACATGTATCCCTAGGGGTACTTTGGTGTACTGCTCCATAGAACCTTTCCCGAATAATAAAAAACAACTGCAAAAACAAATATTGTTTATATTATATTACATGCTTTTTCTGACATGCGTGTACATAAAACATGATATCTTGCTCTGACAGATCCCGCGGATCATCCTCACTCATCCCTCTATCTCAGATGAAGATGTGGAGCTATGGACACAGACCCCCAGCAGAGAGCCGTTACATGACTGTGACATCCCTGACAGACAGGTACACTGTTCTGACAGTGCATTCTACCCACCTTGACCGCAGTGTGAGGGTACATACATGAAGGACACAGACTGTTATTACCTAGTGCTTTGTGGTAGATTAGTGTAAAACAAACTGTTTGAATGTGTTTTTTAAGCTTTTTGTCTGTCAGAGATTGCTGCTAATACTAGGCTATTTGGTGATATTGAAGTCATTTGCATCTTTAAGACTTTATTTTTATGACTAAAACCACAGAGTTTTGCCTGTGCAACTACATGAACAGACTGCTCTCTCATGTCCACATGAATTACATGTCATAATTTTAAATAAAGTAAATTAAACTATGAATGCTGTTGGCTACCTCTACTTCACACCACCGTGCTGTAAATGGTGGATGTTGCTGGTAAATAGTGTCTCAGCCCATGGCGATGTGAAGCCCTCAATCTTTTTGTAGTCTGTACCGAGATGAAATGCCACACGGCTGTGCATAACAGGGAGTCTGAGTCCTGCAGAGACCTAAATTTGACTGAACATCTGCTAAATTCAGAATCGTGAGCTCTCTGCTTTCTGAAAAGAAAAAGAGAGCAAATATCTTGCTCGTCAATACCTGCTTTGTGTTATTTCACAGCTTTTACATTCTCACAGTAACAACAGTTCATTGTTCAGAGTTTCTTAATAAAGCACAACTGCATTGTTCTTAGAAAAATCCATGCTGACATGTATGAACACCTGCACAGTATACTGCAATTCAGTAAAAGAGCCCTGCAAAGACACTCGCTTAGATACATTTTAGTTGACAGTGTGTCAGAAAGGTGTTGGTTTGGCAGATTTTCTGTTGTAATTTGCAATAATGTTGTGCTGGATTGCACCATATTGCACAAGTGTTTGTGGTATTATGTCCACCCCATGAACGTTTTCTTATGATCACTAACATGTCATGACTACTTGTTTTAACAGTGATGCATTTGCTGAGTAATAATAATCTGGGGACATAACTTGTTCGAAAGCACATCCAGTGTGCGAGATTAAATCCAGTACTACCACTAATAAATGTCACGTTACACGCCAGAAATCATAGCAAATGTGACTTTCTGCCTTTTCCACAAATAATGGATATTAATCCAGGGAAACAGGATTATATTCAAATCATGTAATGGTTTAAGGCTAAAATTTAAGATGTACTGCTTTCCACAAAATAAATTGGATTCTCTTTACATATTTAAATTTTAGGCACTTATCAGATGTGTTTTTTATCCCGAGTCGCTCTGAATGAATACCAAATCACCAAACTACACAGAGTTTACAACACCAGAGGTAAAATAAAGAGGAACAGGCTGTGGTGTAGGTGTATGCTTTGCCTTTTTGTGATTTTCTCTGTGTGCGGCTACCACAATGAGACAGGGGGACAGCAGGGTCGAAATAGACACGAACAGCTGTGACAGGAATGAAGAATGTAGTGTTCTTAAAGGATTAGCATCCACTCCAACGGTCTGCTTTCACTCACTGATAAGGGAACAGAGAAGTCAATGTAGCCTCAAACAAGCAAGTAAATGAATTTCTTTCAAACCCCCTGATAAGTCATTATTGGAAACATGCTGAGATTGATTTGTCACAGCAGTCTGCTGGCTGGCAAGGGTTCATAACAATAATTGGTCATTTGAATTTAAAAGTATCAGTTCTGTATTAAAAATCCTCATTTGTCAGATGTGCAAGTTCAGAGAGTGATGCCTTTATTCAGTTTTCTGTTCAAACTGTTTCACCACACAATGCAAGCTCTTCACAGCAGACCTGTGCTAAAAACAAATATTTCATAAAAAAAAAACTCTTTAACTTTAGTTTGTTCTACACGGCAACACTTATTTTCTCAGCAGGCTTTTTTTTTTTTTTTTTGTCCAATCGATACAATCATCTCTCTTATTTTTGATCTGAGCTGAGTCAGCCAAGATATTTGTCATGTTTTCAGCATGACGTCATATTGTGGCAGTATATAATATACGTATGAAAAACCCATGCTGAGGAGGAATACACAACTTTGAAGACAAAATAAGTTTATCTAAAAAAAAAAGTGCTAAAATTGAACAAGAAAACTTGCCCGAGACAACAGCGTTGTGTTGTTTGTAGCTCCAAGCGGGAACACTGTTACTGGTGCCCAGTGGGCTGTCTGCTGTCTGCTATTTGTGGCTATTATGTGTCTATAAAAGGAAATCTGCAGGGCAATACAACACACCAACAGTACACTTTGAACTTTGCGAGACGGGCTGAAAGGTGTGCATGCTTTCGTACATGCTTTGATCAACATTTGACAGAACTTTTCCTGAATCCTGGACCCAAGCAACACTTCTAAATGGAGAGGCATTTGAAGCAGAAATGGACCGTGTGAGTAAGAGTCTGGGGAAGGTAAGAGGTTTTAGAAATAGATGTTTTTCTTTCACCAGATGAAAAACCTCTTTGGGGACCTTTTTGGGGATTGGGATTTTGTTGTCAAGCTGAAATAATATCACTCACATGCTCAGTGATACTCACACACTGCTACTTGATACTGATCCTGTTATTTTCTGTCAAACAAGGATGAAAAACAGTTACCAAACTGCCTTCTGGTGAATTTAAAAGCAAGACTCACAAGAATGAATGTAAATGCATCTTATCATTGTTAATATGCTGTGAAAATTGCAAGTATATTATTATTTCTTATTTATTTTATGACATTTTTAACTTCTTACCACTGCACTGCAAGGTCATATTGATACCTTTATTATGCATTATACAGCTATTCATCATAGGAAATAAATGTTACCTTTAAAATATGTGAATAATGTTAAACGAGCCTGTAACCAACTCCTAAAAGCTATTTTTTTCAATCACACTGGCATTTTCTCCCTAAATATGCTGCTATTGAAAATTACAGCCATTGATTGAATAATGTGCATTTTTGTTCTTGTTTTCGTCCTTGTGTATGAGTCTTGGAATCATAACATTTGTTTATAATCTGAGAGAGATAACCCAGAGTGCTCTGTAGCAGTAGCAGCTGGCAGTGGGCTACATTTGCACGCCCTATCTACTCTGGAGGGAGGGGTCGTGTGTTTGTCTGTAATTAAACTCTTTACTTAGTGACACGCCCAACTGTTTATGCGTTTACTGTGGCACAATGTGAGCTATTTAGATATGCATTTTAACATCTGTGGAGCACAGCGGTTTCAGATTTACAACAGCGATTATGCTCTTCCTCTAAAAACTCCCATGCTCAATGTGGCACGGAACTGAGCATCATCAAAGGCAAACACAAATGAGTGAATATGTGATTAATGCAAGTATAGAGTGCTGCTTAAAGTTGAACTTTTGCTTTGTATAGCAGCTTCTACAGAGGAAGAATTACACAAGGAATCACGTCCCATGCATTCATTCAGTAGTATGTTTCCTTTAGTCACTTTCTGGTTGCTCACTGTTTATGAGTGTCCCTTTCAAAGGTCCCCACAGAGGGTGGTCTGCTTCAGGAAATGATTTAGTGCTGCTTGTATTCGGTCTTTGGGACGGGTCCGACATGCCTCAAGAAATAACTGAGTGAGAGAAAGCACACAGTGAGGCGACATGTAGCACAGTGAGCCAGTGGTGGCTGGAAATGTGATCTACGAGGACGGCATGACCTCGGCAACACTCAACGCAATTAAACATTCAAGAGGGCTCCAATGGGCAAGAAGGAAATGCTCGCTTTGACCTGTCACAGTATAAACTTACTCTGCTTTGACTACAGAGGACATGCAAACAAGGGGGTTAGGCCTACATTAGAACATGGATACATAAACAAGTTTATAAGATTGCACATGATTATTTTAGTCAAGGCATTTGTTCTGTTTCTTTATTTATAGCTGATTATAGAATCACTGTTATCTCTGAGGAAAATATCTTGGTCGCGGTGTTGCTTCTGGCTACTCCAGCCCGACTCTTTTAGGCCGACTTTACTGTCTTTCAGAGGCTGTAGCAAGCTTTAAAATATCTTTTAAAAGACATTGGTATCATATGTAACTAGACAATCTAAGGTATCCAGTGGTACCAACCATGTCATGAAAGCTTGTCGGAAAGGGAGCTATTCTAATATGGTACATTTGTTTATTTCTGCATACAGCGGGAACTAAACAGTCTTGGATATGCATAGGTTTGGTATTACTAGAAAATGGAGACTCATGTAGATTGAATGAGGCCAATTGTATTCATGTGTGATGATGTTAGTCCCTGCCAGCCAGTTTATTGTAGTCAGACCATTTTTTTTAAACTTTATCTCACCGTATAACATGACCTGTTGTGACCTCTAGGATAATCGCAGC
Source organism: Perca flavescens (assembly GCF_004354835.1). Lineage (NCBI taxonomy): Eukaryota > Metazoa > Chordata > Actinopteri > Perciformes > Percidae > Perca > Perca flavescens. The sequence continues at coordinate 16,340,375 of NC_041347.1, read as the reverse complement.
CTCATGAAACTTTACAACCACAAACTACAGTCCTAGGGCATTCAGGAGATCTATGGCTTTTAAGTGTATTGCAGTTACACTTAGCTAGTGAATGTGGTGCAAATTTGAACTATCCTACATGCTATTGAGTATTTTCTTTATTTTTATATCTATCATATTTTAAAAGCTGTAAAAGCTGTAAATTAACCAGCAAGTATAGATGTGAAATAAATGAAGTGGATTAAAAGTACAATATTTGAAATGCAATGGAGTATACCTATGAATTTGTATAAAAACTTAAAAACTAAATGTAAATGTACTCAGTTACATCCCACCAGCAATTAAGAGACTAAATCTGGCTGCATGAGTCTGTCTTCTGCTTCTTTTGGATATATATTGTAATTGTAATTGTCATTTATTTATTTGAACAGGGACAGTGCACAAAAAACATTAATAGATGTCTTGTGCCAGGTTGTAGCAAATTGCTAATTTCCGCTCATAGTCCTTGGGCAGGTAAATGGCACATTAAAATACAGACAAAGTATTTACAGTACAACATATACAATACAGCTACATAAAATCATAAAAATATACAGACATTATTGTCCCCCTATCCCACCCCAAAAACACACATTAATGTAGCACATCAATTTACTGGTGGGAGCAAGTCTACTTAGTTAACAACCAATGCTTTGCTAAGCGTGAAAATTAGTGCAAGTTAGTGCATGAAATTAGCTCTGTAGGAAGAGTATTCCACTGATTTACAGCCACAAAGGAGAATGAAGTCCTCCAAATGCAGTTTTGCGTTGTGGAAGACTACAGTAATGATTCAAGTGGCCTTAGGGCTGTTTTACATGCCTGAGACCAACTTGAAATACAATATAAAAAATGTGGAATAATCATTGCGTATAGGTATGTACTTGATGCCTCAACAGTAAGGGAATTTCTTATGTTTCTGTAGATTACAGTTTTTCTTGATTGCTTTGATGCAGCGGTCAACTCAAACTCCACATTTTCAAAACAGTTAACACACAGGCCAAAACAGTGGCACTCATGGTCTAAATGACACATTTTGTTTGCAAAAGGCTCTAACCAAAAACATTTAAAATATGCAACAAAAGGTAATTTTGCCTTCAAAGAACACAACAGCTCTTCCAATCAACCATTACACAGTGGACAACAAAACACAAAGAATTGGATCCACAATCAGAAATCCTTTGATGTAAATTGTATTGATTCCATTGATTCAAACTGTGGCTGAAAACTGAAATACTGTAAATATTACACATAATACATGTAAACCAAAATAAAATCTGCTAGAATATAATAAATAAATAAATAAAATCTATTACAGTAAAGTATAAACATTGATTACTGTAGAGTATAAGAAATAGCCACTACTGATACTCAGTCTCTTGTGTCTTGACGATGGGGCCACAAGGCCTAACCCTCCAGACTGATCTATGGGGCCACATGGCCTAACCCTGCACACTGATCTATGGGGCCACATGGTCTAACCCTGCACACTGATCTATAGGGCCACATGGCCTAACCATGCACACTGATCTATGGGGCCACATGGCCTAACCATGCACACTGATCTATGGGGCCACATGGCCTAACCCTGCAGACTGATCTATGGGGCCACATGGCCTAACCCTGCCGACTGATCTATGGGGCCACATGGCCTAACCCTGCAGACTGATCTATGGGGCCACATGGCCTAACCCTGCAGACTGATTGCTAATTGAAGATTTGTGTGAAGGAGTGTCAGGCAGGTGCTTCAGTGATTTCATACTGATGTAGGTGGTTTCTAATAGTTAGGAACAGATGGTTTCTGTTTGGTTACCATAGCTAAAACAATGGAGTTTGGACTGCTTGAATGACATGTGTTAACTGTTCTGCAAAAGGGTGGGGAAAATGTGTCAATCCAATGAGAAAGGGTTAACACATTTGCAATAGGTGTCTTCTGCTCTGCTGAGTCAGTGATGATGAAAACTGAGTGGATCCCAGTTTCTTTAAGCAGGTCAAAGCAATCAAGAAAAACTGTAAATGTCAGTGTGTTGCCCAGCTTTTTTAGATGTTTTTTAAAGCTGAGATTTGGATCAAGGGTGACACCCAGATATTTGAATTGGTCCACATTTTTTATTATTTTCCCATTTACAAAGATGTCAGGACACTGTCTAAGTTTGCACCTGTTTGTGAAAAACATTGTAGCAGACTTGTCAACATTCAATGTAAGACAGGAATTGTGCTGCCAGTCAGCAAACCTATGCATTGCCTGTTAGTTTTATAGAAACCTCTGTTGAATTTTTCCCAGATAAAGAACCAGAATGGCCAAATATCCTGATCAGTACTGTATTGAACTCAAAAAGCCACATATTTGGTTTGAAAAATTCTTTTTTTGGCAGAAAAGACATTATAATATTGGGCCTGCAGTTATTTTAATGCCTAACTGGACACACGGATAAGACCAGTATTTTAACATTGGAGGCAAACAGAAATGTTATTTTGACAGCAGATAAGACCTTTGCTTCATTTGAATCCAGATGAGTCACACACACACACACACACACACACACACACACTCACACTCACACACACACACACACACACACACACACACACACACACACACACACACACACACACACACACACACACACACACACACACACACACACACAGCCTCATATAGGCTACAATTACAGTTTTACATTACAGATATTACAGAGAGAGAGAGAGAGATAGATGGGGGGGGGGGGGGGTGGGGGTGTGGGGGGGGTGTTCCAGCTGTAATTCAAAGAAAGAGAACAATAGACAGACTCAAGCTGTTAGAAGAAATTAATGTTGTGCTGTCAGTTTCTCTGAAAACCTTATTCGGGAGAAGTGACATTTTTTATTAAAAATATTGCTTTTCCTTAGATGAACTAATGGATTTGCGTCGATATCAACACAGTATTGGCACATTTATCTTCGTTTGAAGTCTTTCTAGAAGACCAGCATGTGATATGTATTTATATACTGTATGTGTCTTGCATGATGCACAAAGTAAGAAATTATACAGTTTTTTACAATCACTTTGCTACTAATTTCAGAACCTTGACGTCATTTTTCAAAACTCTAGACACAAAACTCACAACCAATGATCAAAATACACATTTTTCAAAACTCTAACACTTTTTTCAATTGCTTGGATACAATACACATAAACAAAAGATCATTTGTTCATTTAACAAAGATCACTTGTTCAATATGGCACAACTTAACATCAAAGTACTACTATTTCAAAAAGCAATTCACACATTACATTTCAGATAATTGTCTATTCATTTCATTACAATCATCTAACTATCAATCCATACAACTACTCAAAATGATAAGTAACTGTTGCATTACTCTTAATGCATAGTTGTATGGAAACAGACAAACAATATTCCATGTTTAGATCATGAAAGTTTCAAGTTACAGAGATTCATTGTCACCAGTTAGCGTGGAGCATGAACCAATTAGAATACAGTATCTATGGATGTAATATTTCATCATCATTCTTTACTGTAATGTACTACTGTTTACCAGACACTGTTTCTATGGTCCCACTTTTCAGACTATTTACAGTATTGACAGTATTGCACTGTATGGATTCAGGACCTTGGAATTGCTTGTCCAATTCTTCCAACTCGCTACTGATGATTGAGATATATAATTTACAGTCGTGAAAAAATTAGGACACCCATGCTAAAGTTGACTAAAAAGAGGAATAAAAAAATCATCTTTTGCAAATTGATCTTAATGCCTTAATTAAAAAAAATGAGGAAAAATCCACTCTTTAAGAACACCAATTTTCTTTGTGAATGAATAATGTATCGTAAATAAATAAATATTCTTCCTTAAAATACAGGGGGCATAAATAAGTACACCCCTATGTTAAATTCCCATAAAGGTCGGCAGATTTTTATTTTTAAAGGCCACTTATTTCATGGATCCAGGATACTATGCATCCCGATAAAGTTCCCTTGGCCTTTGGCATTAAAATAGCCCCCCATCATCACATACCCTTCACCATACCCCCACATCATCACATACCCTTCACCATACCCCCACATCATCACATACCCTTCACCATACCCCCACATCATCACATACCCTTCACCATACCCCCACATCATCACATACCCTTCATCATACCCCCCACATCATCACATACCCTTCACCATACCCCCACATCATCACATACCCTTCACCATACCCCCACATCATCACATACCCTTCACCATGCCCCCACATCATCACATACCCTTCACCATACCCCCCACATCATCACATACCCTTCACCATACCTAGAGATTGGCATGGGGTACTTTCCATAAAATCATCTCTATATGCAAATGAAACCATCTATTAGACTAACTGAAATCAAACCATGCCAATCTCTAGGTATGATATATATATATATATATATATATATATACTTATACCACATTGGTCTGTAGTATTCTCTCTACTACTGCAGTACTTTTACAGGTATGTATTTACTTGTAGTACCATAATGAAACATGTATCACCTATTTTGTACTACAATATTTAATGATTGTACGAACGATGACCCAGTGAAATTATGGGTAGCTTGTGTGTGGGTGATCTAAAGTAATGTTTCAATGGTATTTCACAATATATTTGCTTTTTGAACCAGTGATTGTGCAAGTGCAAGACTTCTTTAGAGATATGAATGCACAATCCAATGTTTTGAACATTGGATAGCCTGTGTTACGTGATGACTGTTGTGAGTTTTAGGCCTAGGCCTATTACTTTGACTGTGTCTACACAGTGAAACAACGTTGAAGAGGTGAAGTTACCCTGCCCGGAGGAAGCCCGGGGCCCCCGTCTGGAGCCAGGCCCAGATGGCGGGCTCGTCAGCGAGCGCCTGGTGGCCGGGTTTGCCACGGAGCCCGGTTGGGCACAGCCCGAAGAAGCAACGTGGCAACTCCCTCTCCATCCCATGGGCCCACCACCTGTGGGAGGAACCGCTGGGGTCGGGTGCGCTGCTACACGGGTGGCAGTGAAGGTCAAGGGCCTCGACGGACCAGACCCGGGGACGTCACCTCTCTGTGGGGGAAGGAGCCGGAACTGGTGCGGGAGGTGGAGCGCTGCCGGTTAGATCTGGTTTGGCTTACCTCTACGCACAGTCTCGGTTCTGGAACCATACTCCTGGATAGGGGCTTGGACTCTTTTCTTCTCTGGAGTTGCCCAACAAACACCATGTTCGAACATAGGGATGCTCATAAGTGTACTTGGTACCAGAGCACCCTAGGCCAAAGGTCAATGATCGATTTTATAATCGTTTCATCTGATCTGAGGCCGTATGTTTTGGACACTCGGGTGAAGAGAGGGGCGGAGCTGTCAACTGATCACCATTTGGTGGTGAGTTGGGTCAGTGGGTGGGGGAAGACTCTGGACAGACCTGGTAAGCCCAAACGGGTAGTGCGGGTAAATTGGGAACGTCTGGAGGAGGCCCCTGTCCGACAGACTTTCAACTCACACCTCCGGCGGAGCTTTTTGTGCATCCCTGTGGAGGCTGGGGGCATTGAACCCGAGTGGACAATGTTCAAAGTTTCCATTGCTGAAGCTGCGGCGAGGAGCTGTGGTCTTAGGGTCTTAGGGTCTTAGGTGCCTCAAGGGGCGGTAACCCACGAACACCGTGGTGGACACCGGTGGTCAGGGAAGCCGTCCGACTGAAGAAGGAGTCTCTCCGGGATATGTTATCCCAGAGGACTCCGGAGGCGGTTGCAGGGTACTGAAGGGCCCGAAGGGCTGCAGCATCTGCCGTGAAAGAGGCAAAGCAGCGGGTGTGGGAGAAGTTTGGAGAAGACATGGAGAAGGACTTTCGGTCAGCACCAAGGTGCTTCTGGAAAACTGTTCGCCACCTCAGGAGGGGGAAGCGGGGAACCATCCAAGCTGTGTACAGTAAGGATGGGACACTGTTGACCTCAACTGAGGAGGTAATAGGGCGGTGGAAGGAGCACTTTGAGGAACTCCTGAATCCGACTAATACGCCCTCTATGTTAGAGGCAGAGCTGGAGGATGATGGGGGATCATTGTCATTTTCCCAGGTGGAAGTCACTGATGTAGTCAAACAACTCCTCAGTGGCAAAGCCCCTGGGATTGATGAGATCCGTCCAGAAATGCTCAAGGCTCTGGGTGTGGAGGGGCTGTCCTTGTTGACACGCCTCTTCAACATTGTGTGGAAGTCTGGGACAGTGCCAAAGGAGTGGCAGACCGGGGTGGTGGTCCCCCTTTTTAAAAAGGGGGACCAGAGGGTGTGTGCCAATTACAGGGGTATCACACTTCTCAGCCTCCCTGGTAAAGTCTACTCCAAGGTGCTGGAAAGGAGGGTTCGGCCGATAGTCGAACCTCATATTGAAGAGGAACAATGCGGATTCCGTCCTGGTCGTGGAACAACGGACCAGCTCTTCACTCTCGCAAGGATCCTGGAGGGAGCCTGGGAGTATGCCCAACCGGTCTACATGTGTTTTGTGGATCTGGAAAAGGCGTATGACTGGGTCCCCCGGGAGATACTGTGGGAGGTGCTGCGGGAGTATGGGGTGAGGGGGTCTCTTCTCAGGGCCATCCAATCTCTGTACGACCAAAGTGAGAGCTGTGTCCGGGTTCTTGGCAGTACGTCGGACTCGTTTCAGGTGAGGGTTGGCCTCCGCCAGGGCTGCGCTTTGTCACCAATCCTGTTTGTAACATTTATGGACAGGATATCGAGGCATAGTCGGGGTGGGGAGGGGTTGCGGTTTGGTGGGCTGGGGATCTCATCGCTGCTCTTTGCAGATGATGTGGTCCTGATGGCATCATCGGCCTGCGACCTTCAGCACTCACTGGATCGGTTCGCAGCAGAGAGTGAAGCGGTTGGGATGAGGATCAGCACCTCTAAATCTGAGGCCATGGTTCTCAGCAGGAAACCGATGGAGTGCCTACTCCAGGTAGGGAAAGAGTCCTTACCCCAAGTGAAGGAGTTCAAGTACCTTGGGGTTTTGTTCGCGAGTGAGGGGACAATGGAGCGGGAGATTGGTCGGAGAATCGGCGCAGCGGGTGCGGTATTACATTACATTCATTTCAAACCGTTGTGACGAAAAGAGAGCTGAGCCAGAAGGCAAAGCTCTCGATCTACCGGTCAGTTTTCGTTCCTACCCTCACCTATGGTCATGACCGAAAGAACGAGATCCAGGGTACAAGCGGCCGAAATGGGTTTCCTCAGGAGGGTGGCTGGCATCTCCCTTAGAGATAGGGTGAGAAGCTCAGTCATCCGTGAGGAGTTCGGAGTAGAGCCGCTGCTCCTTCGCGTCGAAAGGAGCCAGTTGAGGTGGTTCGGGCATCTGGTAAGGATGCCCCCTGGGCGCCTCCCTAGGGAGGTGTTCCAGGCACGTCCAGCTGGGAGGAGGCCTCGGGGAAGACCCAGGACTAGGTGGAGGGATTATATCTCCAACCTGGCTTGGGAACGCCTCGGGATCCCCCAGTCGGAGCTGGTTAATGTTGCTCGGGAAAGGGAAGTTTGGGGTCCCCTGCTGGAGCTGCTCCCCCCGCGACCCGACACCGGATAAGCGGACGAAGATGGATGGATGGATGGATGTGTCTACATCAACCAGCGGAGGCTGTGTGATTTATTTTTAGACAGGATCTCAAGTATGTGCTACAATAGCTCCACTGATTAGTGAAGGAACTTTCAGTGCCCTTACCCTCCAGTTTGAATGTTGCAGTTGTCAACACGGTGGAGAGAAGAATCGTGATCAGTTAATAAAGAAAAGCGGAAGTAGCCTACTTTTGACGAGTATGTGCTTTGATTGCTGCAGTGAGAATAAATAGGAAATGTTTTCCATTGCTCACATTTATATACAACAAATAGAGTGGCGCAACAGTCGTCTCCACAGATTCAATTTTCTTGCAATTTATGTAATGTAAGCTTAGCAAAGTCTGGAAACATATGGATGTTCTGATTGAATTTACATTTTTGTGGGTGCTGAAAATGGACCCATTATCACTTATGTGAATGCTGCCGTGTACACCCACTAAACTACGCAGTTTCAGGAAAAGCTGAGAGCCGATTTAACAGGTCATCTCTATGGACTGTGAAGAGGTTTCAAAGTATGGAACTGCTTGTCTCTGGGGTTGTTTAATAATCAACACCAACGTGGTTTTAGCCCCTTTTCATTTTTACAGAGGACACCACATATCCGTTTGGCAATTAAACTAATCTTGGATAATGGCATCTTTTAATAATCATGTGATAAAAATGACATCCAGGGTGCTAAAAGCTTGTCATCAGTCAGGAGTTGCTGCACCAGAAAGATGTATTAAAAACATAAAGCTCCTTTCATCTACATCACATGCCGGCAGAGCTCTCACTGTAGTAAGTATTGAGATCACTCGAAAACTGGTGCAAATTCAACAAAGTATTTCCTTCTTATGAATCTCTCAATATTTTGGCTTATTTCTTTCAGGGAGTAAGATGAGAAGATCAGGACCACTCTCAGATCTGTATGCTAAATATGAAGCTACAACTATGGAGTTATATTACTGTCATTAGTCAAGAGCGCATTATTTCAATTTGAGAGCATTTCTCACTGATATTACGTTCAGATTTCTTGCTCTCACACCCAAATAGTCACTGCTCGCACTCAAAACCTTGCTCTCACACTCAAATATTCACTGCTTGTGCTTGGATTTGCTCTGCTTGTGCTCAAACTTTCTGCTTGGACTCAGATATGTTGTTGTTTGGACAGATTTCCTGCTCTCAGCTTTGAACCTTCTCCTCGCACTCAGGCTGATTCTGCTCGCTTGCAAAGTTTCTGCTCTCGGATTTCTCCTGCACGCTTGGATTTTTTTGTGTTATAACCCTGCCAAAAGTCAACAACCAATAGAATGCCAGCTGTAGTGTTGACCAATGAAATGATCCCTGCCCCGTTGAGGGTGCGTTTGTTTTACTTTAGAACGTCTGTTGAGGGCGGCTGCTCTGTAACCAAGTTTATATATCCCAGCGCCGTTTATAGCTTTATTATAAGTATATGTCAACAATGTGCACAGAATGGTCGACACACTTTCACCTGCACCCATCAGGAAACAGGAGAAAGCTTTGAAGAGGGACGTATGAAGTTATGTCCACAAGTACGAGGGTGAGTAATAACATAACTTAAGCAACTAGCTAGCTAGCTAGCATATGGCGCTAGCATATAGCCTAGCTTGATGTCCATAAACAAATATATGTTCTTTATTGTATAGCTAGATTGAACGACATATGATGGACTGTATGTGTATATGTGATGACCCCACTTTGTATTTTTTCCTCGTTTGGTTAACCATGTTCCTGGGGATTTGGCTAATTTCATGTTAGAGCCAGTAGTAGAACCTAAACTGTAATATAACTGAAAGAACACCAGAAACTGGATTGTTTGTGTCAGTTTTTGCATCACTGTTGTGTTGTTCATCAGAGTTTAGTCTTCATTCCTTCATATAACATTAGTCTGAAAATGATGGATTCATATCAGTCTGTTTAAAAAGTTGTAACATTAAGTACAATTTCACCACTATAACAAAAACAGATCTAGAAATTATATGGTTTCTTATTTGTTCCTTAAAAAGCAGTTATTTGTTTAATTAATACAATGCAAACTGAAATGAAAAAACAAGTATTTTGTTTTACTTTCTTTTCATCCAGGTGGGGCTGAGGGGCTCAACCCCTGTTGATCTGTGTGTGTCATATCACCAACCCATGATAGCTAGAATTCACCCTGCTACTCCAGATCTACCTACTGTATGGCTGACTACAGACTACAACCATCTGCTCCAGATCTACCTACTGTACGGCTGACTACAGACTACAACCATCTGCTCCAGATCTACCTACTGTATGGCTGATTACAGACTACAACCATCTGCTCCAGATCTACCTACTGTACGGCTGACTACAGACTACAACCATCTGCTCCAGATCTACCTACTGTATGGCTGACTACAGACTACAACCATCTGCTCCAGATCTACCTACTGTACGGCTGACTACAGACTACAACCATCTGCTCCAGATCTACCTACTGTATGGCTGACTACAGACTACAACCATCTGGTCCAGATCTACCTACTGTATGGCTGACTACAGACTACAACCATCTGCTCCAGATCTACCTACTGTATGGCTGACTACAGACTACAACCATCTGCAAGTTTTGTTTGTAGTGAACATCATTAAACAGCTGCAATAAAAGTCTCTTGGGTTCATATGGGACTCGGTTGTTCTCCATACTGCATCATACATTATATTATTTTTTTGTTTTGTTATATTAGTACAGACAACAGTATCATTACGTAATCACAGTATATATTATTCTGGTGTAAACTGTTGACTTGACTCCATGCTATTGACTATACGTCACTTTAGCTTGCCACTACCTCATAACTTTACCTTAATTGCTCTTAGCTTTCTTTAACATCATTACTATCTTACCTTACCTTCTCTGATTTGGTTTTGTGGACATTAGTAATTTTCTCTCCCAGGCCTGGTTGTGCACCCTGTGAATTTAAGCAAGAAACAGTGTGTGTAACATGATTTTACTATTATATTATATTTTTTTTACAATTACATTATTATCAGACTTTCCAACCTTCTTGGTTTGTGCCACTGCTGCCTGTCCTCTGCACACAGGTGACTAATGTACTGACTCGAACAACACTGGTCCATGCACATAGTGCAGCTGTGATGCAGCTCAACAGGGGTACTTCAGTCACACCTGGAAGAAGAGAAACAAACAAACAAAATACTTGTTCTTTTCTGCTCATTTTGCTTTGTATTAATTAAAAAAATAACATTTAAGTTGCAAATAAAGCATATAATTTCTAGATCTGTTTTATTAGTGGTGAAATTGTACTTAACAGACTGGGTCCGTGTAATTTTTCATTCGATTTTCATTTCATAAACAGGTATCAAAAAACAAAACAAATTGTTATTTGATTTTCGTTTTAAAATACAAAATTTGAAATTGAAATACAAGGCGTTTTTTCCTTTTCATGGTCAAAAGGGGATGGGAGAAATTTAAAATATGCTGTGATTTTCATTTTCTATTTCATAACAAAAAAAAACACTCAAAAATAGAAACGAAATAAGGCTTGGTTTTTTTCATATTCAGAGACCGGATGTTGTCATTTCCAAGGCAACAGCGCCAGCGTAGCCTACCAGTGTTTGGAAACCTGTACTCTTGATAATGCTTGGATGGAATTTTATTTCATAAAATCTCTCTGTCTCTACCCGCCGCAGACAACTTCGCCCCAAGAGAGTCGAACCAGCTGAGGAAACAGAATTTCAGTTCACGGATGTAACGTTACCAATCCCAGCAAACTTTCTGTTGCTACCGTAAGCTTGCTGATCTGGCAGAGAGTCACCGGCGGTTCGGGATCAGATCATGGGGCTCAGACCTCCGGTGCTGGGTCTATTCTAATATTAGCTGCTGCTGCAGCTAGCTAGCAGCTAGCCACCAGCCCTGTGCCCTCGGTCCCCGCGGTTCGCTCCCCAGTGCTGACTGACTCTGGTCCGTCTGCAGAGCTGGCGTTACCCGCTCTAGCGGACCTGGGAATCTGCCGCGCTCGTGATTTATTCATATTTTATTTTCTTTGCAGATAGTGATATGCTATGATGCACTGATGTCAGACAGGCTTGCTGCTGCTTTTAGTCTGAGTCTGTGAGATAACCAAACTTCCTTTGAATATAACGTGCATATAAATAGACGTAATAAATCAAAGTCCCCGGAAATAAATATAAGTATATATATTATATATATTAGGGCTGTCAAAATTAACGCGTTAATTTTTGCGTTAATTTTTTAATATTTAACTCGTTAAAAAAAATTTACAAAATTAACGCAGCTGTGTTTGTTTACTTCATGTGGTGGCTGAGAAACGTAATACGCCTCCATAACAGCAGGCGGCGCTACTCTGTATTGTTGCCCAAGTAATGAAAACCGGCAGCTGATTTGACGAACGCGTCACATGGGTTTGTTTTCTCCGGAAATCCAAAGCCAGACTGTCATGGTGGCCGTTCAGAATACAATCTCATATTGTACTAAAATAGTTCACTGAAACATGTTTCTGAAAACATTTTAAGCGAGAAATAGGCCGTGCAGTTGCTGAATCTGTCTTCATTTCAGCTCAACAAAGGTCATTTTAGAAGATTTTCGTCAGATTTTGAGAGACTCTAGTCACCTCATCCTGCTCGCCATTTCCGGGTGAGTCCCAACTGCCCTGCCGGCGACTGAACATAGGCTCGTTGGAGATGAACTGCGCCTCGCCTGTAAAGTAGACGAGAGCAGGCGACAGCAGCCGGGGACGGTGACAAAAATCTGCTCTCAAGTCAGACAGTTTCTAAGCAGGACTAAGCCAAATTGTTGCTGCTGTTGTTCTGAAAGATATTAAACATTCTGAACTTAGCAGAACCTTTCCTTGTTTGTTTTTTTCTTCATATTTGCAAAGTTAAGTGATTTAGCATTTAAATATCCATTATTATAAGCTTCAGTCTCAATTTAAAAAAAACGATTAATCGCGATTAATTACAGCAAATTGTGCAATTAATTAGTTAATTTTTTTTAATCGATTGACAGCCCTAATATATATACATATGTATTTAGGCTATTGAACTATAATGACTAATGCCTATATATGTATTGCCTCATTTATGTATTTCATGTTCTATTTCATAGCCATATTTGTTATGTGAAGGCTACAGTTTCCCTCAACTGCAGCCGGGACATTCTAACGCTTAACGTGAAAAAGCTTAACGTGGTTTAATGTACCTAAACAATGATCAATCAGATATCAGTCAGTTATCAGTCCCATAACGTCAATAATAATTTGACTTTGGGTTAGATTTTTTGACAGTTTTCAGTGGTTATGAGGAGCAATATGAGAGAGAAATTTGGTAATCATTGATCACTGACATTTTCTACAATAAGGAAAATCTATTTGTTTATGAACATCAAGCTAGGCTATATGCTAGCGCCATATGCTAGATAGCTAGCTAGCTGCTTAAGTTATGTTATTACTCACCCTCGTAGTTGTGGACATAAATTCATATGTCCCTCTTCAAAGCTTTCTCCTGTTTCCTGATGGGTGCAGGTGAAAGTGTGTCGACCATTCTGTGCACATTGTTGACATATACTTATAATAAAGCTATAAACGGCGCTGGGATATATAAACTTGGTTACAGAACAGCCGCCCTCAATAGACGTTCTAAAGTAAAACAAACGCACCCTCAACGGGGCAGGGATCATTTCATTGGTCAACACTACAGCTGGCATTCTATTGGTTGTTGACTTTTGGCAGGGTTATAACACAAAAAAATCCAAGCGCGCAGGAGAAATCCGAGAGCAGAAACTTTGCAAGCGAGCAGAATCAGCCTGAGTGCGAGGAGAAGGTTCAAAGCTGAGAGCAGGAAATCTGTCCAAATAACAACATATCTGAGTCCAAGCAGAAAGTTTGAGCACAAGCAGAGCAAATCCAAGCACGAGCAGTGAATATTTGAGTGTGAGAGCAAGGTTTTGAGTGCGAGCAGTGACTATTTGGGTGTGAGAGCAAGAAATCTGGACGTAATATCAGTGAGAAATGCTCTCAAATTGAAATAATACGCTCTTGACTAATGAGAGTAATATAACTCCATAGTTGTAGCTTCATATTTAGCATACAGATCTGAGAGTGGTACTGATCTTCTCATCTTACTCCCTGAAAGAAATAAGCCAAAATATTGAGAGATTCATAAGAAGGAAATACTTTGTTGAATTTGCACCAGTTTTCGAGTGATCCCAATACTAACTACAGTGAGAGCTCTGCCGGCATGTGATGTAGATGAAAGGAGCTTTATGTTTTTAACACATCTTTCTGGTGCAGCAACTCCTGACTGATGACAAGCTTTTAGCACCCTGGATGTCATTTTTATCACATGATTACTAAAAGATGCCATTATCCAAGATTAGTTTAATTGCCAAACGGATACGTGGTGTCCTCTGTAAAAATGAAAAGGGGCTAAAACCACGTTGGTGTTGATTATTAAACAACCCCAGAGAGAAGCAGTTCCATACTTTGAAACCTCTTCACAGTCCACAGAGATGACCTGTTAAATCTGGCTCCCAGCTTTTCCTGAAACTGCGTAGTTTAGTGGGTGTACACGGCAGCATTCACATAAGTGATAATGGGTCCATTTTCAGCACCCAGGCTAAAATGCATAAAGAGGTGGATCTGTGAATTGTAATGGTAAAAGCTTTGCCATCAAAGATAAGTAACATCTCTGCGCCTATAATCTTGAAGGAATTAGAGTTGTAAAAATGTAAATTCAATCAGAACATCCATATGTTTCCAGACTTTGCTAAGCTTACATTACATAAATTGCAAGAAAATTGAATCTGTGGAGACGACTGTTGAGCCATTCTATTTGTTGTATATAAATGTGAGCAATGGAAAACATTTCCTATTTATTCTCACTGCAGCAATCAAAGCACATACTCGTCAAAAGTAGGCTACTTCCGCTTTTCTTTATTAACTGATCACGATTCTTCTCTCCACCGTGTTGACAACTGCAACATTCAAACTGGAGGGTAAGGGCACTGAAAGTTCCTTAACTAATCAGTGGAGCTATTGTAGCACATACTTGAGATCCTGTCTAAAAATAAATCACACAGCCTCCGCTGGTTGATGTAGACACATCCATCCATCCATCCATCTTCGTCCGCTTATCCGGTGTCGGGTCGCGGGGGGAGCAGCTCCAGCAGGGGACCCCAAACTTCCCTTTCCCAAGCAACATTAACCAGAGATATAATCCCTCGACCTAGTCATGGGTCTTCCCCGAGGCCTCCTCCCAGCTGGACGTGCCTGGAGGCGCCCAGGGGGCATCCTTACCAGATGCCCGAACCACCTCAACTGGCTCCTTGCGACGCGAAGGAGCAGCGGCTCTACTCCGAGCACAAGTGTGAGAGCAAGAAATCTGAACGTAATATCAGGGAGAAATGCTCTCAAATTGAAATAATGCGCTCTTGACTAATGACAGTAATATAACTCCATATACAACCAGCAGGCGATTAGCTTAGCATATAGAAATAGAAATTGCATTTCCTGCAGAAAATGCGTGGGAATGCTGAATCAACACAGTCTCACTCCCTACTCGTCAAATGTATGACGCATGGTCAAGGACCCTGGCGTCAAGTTTCAACGAAATAGGGGTACCCTTGACGTTATTTTTCGACGAGGGGGGTCCGTCAGATAGACATTCATGTTATTCCCTCACCGTCGGATATCGACGAAAGAAAAAAAAAACGCCCCCGCCCCTTAACTTTCGAAATCTGTGACAGTTATTGGTATTTTTAGCCCAATAACCGCTGTTTTAATCAACATTATTCACGAGATAGTATCATGGTTTATATGTATTTCTTTTTATGTTATTATTTCGGTATATTTCGGCCAGGGAAGCTGGATTGTTTTTTTTGTTGATTTATATTTTTAAACTATAATGCTACATCTATCAACATTTATTTAGATGTTATCATGGTATTCATTTCTTTACTTTAATAATATTATTTCGGTCTTATTACCGGTGAAATATTACAGTATATGCTGTAATACAGAACATTACGATATGATCCGAGCAGGAAGCATTCAAAGCCGATAGGCCTATCCCCCAATGCAATGCGGCCATTCATTTCAAAGAATCGGGCAGCGATCAGCTGGTCTTTAACGCCAGGATCGCTTCAATATACATATATACAGTCAGTGATTGTGTCACCAGCAACAACACGTTGCTCAGTTTTATTCCAGTAAGTTATGAACCATAATAACGTTTAAACGAATCCGCGAAAAACTCCGGAAGTGACGTAGTACGTCCCGCTCGGCGGATACGAAGATAAAAATATATAGGCCTAACATTCGTAATATTAATGTTTTTTTCTAATGTTGTATTTGAGGAGTTAAACAATAAAGATTGTTATAATATTAAAATACAGTTTCAGTGTATTTGTCTACGTTTAAACGAATCCGCGGAAGTGACGTGGAAATTCCACATCTCGTCTGTGAAAGAATGTTTCAAGTTGTACGTGAGAATTTACACAATAAAATACTAATAATGAAAAAATTGTGTTTTATATTTAGCACTTTTATTTGCCTTATATATACTATATAAAAAACCTACAGTTGAGTGTTTAGAAATACAGCCTAATGGCTTGTTTGACTAATTTGCATTTGTTTTGAATTGTACTGTTGTGAAAAACAATATACAAAGAGAAGCATTTTTTATTTTATTTTCCATACATAGTTATTTAAAAACGCAATTTTCTAATTTTGCAGTTGATGAATATTAATAGCAAAGACTAAAGGGGAAAAACATAAGTATATTTATGTGTGGGACTTAGTTTGATTTAAAATCACACTGCATTATTAGTTGTTTTAAATAAATTACTTTTTTTTTGAAATATCAATTTATGGTAGGCCTAACATATTCATTATTATATTCAGAACATGATCCTCATATCAATCACCGTGGTTACAGCTTGTAGCCATCCTAACCTTTGTAGCCTTTACTGAGACTACCTTTTCAAAATTAAGAAGGGACTAGTTTTAAGAAGCATTTTCAGGAAATTAAAAGGATAAGCAGATTGTTACCGAGGTTTTTGTTCACTGAGTAAGATGTATATAGCTTTGTTTGGGTATGTATACATATACAACATTTGTATGGCATTTTTGGCACACTTCTACCTCAGCCCTACTGCACAAAGACAAAACTCACACATCTCATTCAACCATTTCACAAGCTGAGAAAAGGGTCATGACATGGGTCAGAGCAGTGGTTCCTTTTTTCCTTGGTGCCCCCCCCTACTCATGTCTAAGAAAAGCTGCCCCCCCCTTTGAAACTGAAGATGAGGTAACTCTCGAGATAG
Organism: Perca flavescens; assembly: GCF_004354835.1. Classification (NCBI taxonomy): domain Eukaryota; kingdom Metazoa; phylum Chordata; class Actinopteri; order Perciformes; family Percidae; genus Perca; species Perca flavescens. Next base: position 16,323,438 of record NC_041347.1, on the reverse strand, counting down.
AGCTGGGTCAGAGGATATCAGAGGTCATATATGATGAACCAATCCATCGGCTCTGCTCCTATAGGCCCAATGGTGTTCATATGGACAACATGCACCTTTGGCTGGAAGGCCCGTGTTGAAAGTGTGTGTTATCATTTAGAGCAGACACCCACGGTGAATCAGATGGTTTATGTTATACAAGGCTGCATTACAGAGAATTGTATTATGAGTCTCATGAAGGTTGTGTAGAGGAATAGAAACCAGTCTCTCCAGGCAAGCACACAGAATATGGTCTGCTCTATCTTTATTCTCCATGCCAAGTATGAGCTCTTATCCTCTGGCAGAAGATATGGGTAAACTTAACATTTCTAAACTATAAAAACGTTGATGATGATATAGGCCTAATTTGGACCTACCTCAATTAAAACTTAAAATAATGTTGCTTGAGATTGAGGGTGTGCAATAGCTTCATGATATGAAGCATGGTTGTGTTGCTCTTGTCACTGTTTGTGAAAGATGAGCAATAGATTGTTGCTGTGTGATGTGCTTCAGTCTAGCCTATATCACTTTGTTCATGTTGTTTTTATTTTAAGTATGTCAGCTGTATGATAAAACAATATGTCAAGTGTTATTTGTGAAGCATTTGAACTCAAGGCAAATATACCTCTGGGGACAATAAAGTAGGCTATCTCCTGCTAAGTGGTCTCCATGATGTGTAAAAATTAAAACGTTGTCGTAGGACTATAGCAAACACATCGTTGGAAAGGAGAGGAACATATGTCAGTCTGAAGAGGATACATTACTCCTGCTTTGAAATATTGACCTCTGAACCTTGAACCCAGTACATGTATGAAGGCCTGTCATTTAGCAACAGAAGGTTCTACACACATAAAACCAGCTGTTATAGAAAGCTCTGGACCTCAGCTGTCATGTAGATATGGTCACCAAAGTTTATCCACTGTAAGCACTGTCAAATATGGTAATAAGCTATATTCACCTATTTAACGATTCGATTTTTAAAATCTGATGACACCAGTGTGTTCTCCATCCCAAAAAACCCCAGGGCGTATCCAAAATTATACACTGCCAACTTCTACTTATGAGAAATATACCAATATACTTTAAAACTACAACTCCCATAAGAAACGCCACAGAAGCTGTTACAAAGCTTGAGCACTTGTAGTTTTTCCGGGTGGGTGGGGGGACTCTCGTTCCTCCTCTTTCTGCTGTCTGCCGTGAAATGGCTTGATTCCACTTCAGATTGAGGCCGCCCGCCGGCCGGCCGAGCACACAATATAAGAGACAAATACATGAAACTGTATTTTATTATTATAACTATCTTTATTGTTTAACTCCTCACATACAACGTTAGAAAAAAACATCAATATTACGAATATTATATATTTTTATCTTCGTATCCGCTGAGCGGGACGTACTACGTCACTTCCGGAGTTTTCCGCGGATTCGTTTAAACGTTATTATGGTTCATAACTTACTGGAACAAAACTGAGCAACGTGTTGTTGCTGGTGACACAATCACTGACTGTATATATGTATATTGAAGCGATCCTGGCGTTAAAGACCAGCTGATCGCTGCCCAATTCTTTGAAATGAATGGCCGCATTGCATTGGGGGATAGGCCTATCGGCTTTGAATGCTTCCTGCTCGGATCATATCGTAATGTTCTATATTACAGCATATACTGTAATATTTCACCGGTAATAAGACCGAAATAATATTATTAAAGTAAAGAAATGAATACAATGATAACATCTAAATAAATGTTGATAGATGTAGCATTATAGTTTAAAAAATATAAATCAACAAAAAAGCAATCCAGCTTCCCTGGCCGAAATATGCCGAAATAATAACATAAAAAGAAATACATATAAACCATGATACTATCTCGTGAATATTGTTGATTAAAACAGCGGTAAAAATACCAATAACTGTCACAGATTTCGAGTTAAGGGGCGGGGGCGTGTTTTTTTCTTTCGTCGATATCCGACGGTGAGGGAATAACATGAATGTCTATCTGACGGACCCCCCTCGTCGAAAAATAACGTCAAGGGTACCCCTATTTCGTTGAAACTTGACGCCAGGGTCCTTGACCATGCGTCATACATTTGACGAGTAGGGAGTGAAACTGTGTTGGCTGAATAGCTGAATTGCTAAAGCTAAACTGGTTGAATAGCTCAAATCCGTAAGAAGAAGTTGAAGTAGTGAGAATAGTTGAAAAAGTGGAAATTGTTTTAATAAGTATGAATTTCATTAAAAAGTTAAAAGCTTATGCTAAACTGAACTGTTGGCTTTAAAGGTTGCATAAGACAAAATATGTAGAACATATGAGTATATTTTCTAACTGATAATGACTCACATATGCAGAAATATGAAACAAATTGTATGAAAAATCTTAAAGCTCAAATGCATTGCACTGAACTGCTGAAACATCTGGAGAGCAGAGAAAGAGAATAAAGAGAGAAGGAGAGAGAGAGTAAAGAGAGGAGGGGAAAAGGAGAGGAAAGATAGACTTTGACTAAAATTGACTAAAAAGGCTGAAAGTTTGAATACTTTGTATTATTATCAGCCATATCCATTCCATAGAACAAACAAACATGACCCTAAAGAGCTGAGAGGTGGATATATTGTCTGAAAAGAAACGGGCTATATACATGGATGAAATCACATATCACAAATGACCCTGGAGGGAGAGACAGAAGGAGGAAGGGAGAGAGGGAGTGAGAGAGCGGAAGGGAAAGAGAGAGAGAAAAAGAGAGAGGGGAGATGAGAGAGAAAGGGAGAGACAACGAGAGAGGGAGAAGGAGAGCGAAAGAGGGAAAGAGAGAGAGGGATAGAGAGAGAAGGGGGATAGAGAAGGAGAGACAGGCAGAGGGAAAGAAAGAGAGATAGAGAGGGGGAGGGAGAGGGGGAGGTAGGGAGGATGGAGAGAGAAGGAGAGAGGGACAGGGAGAGAGGGAAAGAGAAAGTGGGAGAGAGGGAAAGAGAGAGAGGGGGGAGAGAGGGGGATGAGAGAGAGAGGGAGAGACAAAGAGAGAGAGAAAGATAAGGAAAGAGAGAGAGGAATAGAGAGAGAGAGGGGGCGAGTGACAGAGAGAGGGAAAGAGAGAGAGGGATAGAGAGAGAAAGAGAGAGAGAGGGGGAGGGAGAGACAGGGCGAGAGAAGGAGGGATGGAGAGAGAAGGAGAGAGAGAGAGAAAAAGAGAGAGAGAGAGACCGGGAGGGAGAGAGAAGGAGAGAGAGAGAGAGAGAAAAGAGACAGGGAGAGAGAGAGAGACAGACTGAGAGACTGACAGACAATATATTGTAAATCGAACCAATTGTAACATGTTGTTGTTGTTCTATTCCTATCTGTGATTGTAATGAAAAATTGCTGTGTCATGCTAGAAGGAGGAGCAGCAGGTGTTCCTCCAGCTGTAATCAAGCCTTGGCCTTCCTTTGATCTATAATTAGCACACCTGGTAAAGGAGAAACATTGGTATACAGTGAGATCCAGTCTGAGAAAGCTGATAAAGATCTCTTCAAACAAGCCTTAATAACTCCAAAACAGTACACGCTATCCATACAGTGACTTCACCGTGGGAAACAGGAAGCCTTTGTGAACGTATCGGTATAAAATTTATATGGTTAAATGTAAAAATGTGGGCATATCAGCGATTTAAAAAAGTGGTTCTTTCTGCTCTTCGCTGGAAAATATGCAGGACTTTTATCATTGTTGCGGATGGATAAAAATGTGTTACTCTCAGATTGTCTGAAACTAGACAAAAATGCCTACGTTTTGATGTATAAATTGTGTATAACAAGTAGATATTGTGGGCGTGAGAGCAATTTCAGGAGAAGGGACAAAGATAATTTTTTTGAAGCTTCACACTCTGAATAATGACATCATCACTCTAAGAAACCACATACTCTGTTTAATTGATACAAAATCCTGAAAAGATCACTAAACTTAAACAGCTTTTTCACAAAAACTGTAAAAGATATCAAACTGAAAAGATACGTTTGGATAGCTGAATATTTTGTGAACATTTTAAAGTTTGTTTGGCGTCTGTAGGTGAAAGTATGAAGGAGTTGAAACTTTTGGGAGCGGAAGATTTTAAGGAGTTGAAGCATGCTCTCATTGACTTCAAAAAGTGTTAAAAAGCTGAATATTTTTAAAAGTATAAATAGTAGAAAAAAAGTTGAAGAAGTCCCATCATTAGCTGAAAGAGCTGAACATTTTAAAAGTTGAATGGTTTAAATAGCTGATAGTATGCAGAAGTTACGGAGAGCCAAAAAACATACGGAATAAGAAAAATAAAGAACCGAATAACAATAGTTGGAATGCTGTAGAACAGGTTAATAAATCCTAGAAACAGCCTGGCTTATGTTTTATGTACAGCAACAAAACATTTTTTTTTTAATGATGTGACGACACAAGTGCTTGACCAATCATTATCGACAGCATTGCCAGCAAAGATGCCAGAGTACCTGGAACTTTTATATAATCTCCTAAACAGCGTTGAAATTGAGAACAGTGGAAACCACCCCTGACAATAGCTATACATTGAGTTGTTTAGTTCCTGCAGTGGAAAAGGCCCATAGATTACAAAGCTGCTCATGTTATTTAACATAGAGAAGCATATTTGGCTTCTTATTACAGAGTTTCTGCATAATATTCAACAAGTTTTACCCAAACTAACAGCACAGCACAAGAAAAATATGTGTGTGGTAAGGTGCCTTGAGCAGACGAGAACATGAGCTGATATAATTGCAACTCATCACTCCTCATTAAGTCTGGGTGTTGCGAAGTTTTGAGCTGCAGGGTGCCTGATCTTTGGTGGCAGTGTGATGATGGTTCATTAGTGGCGGGCTATAGAAAGAAGCTGAAATGCAGTGGTATTCAACTGTGAGTGACTGAAACATGGATTTTATGGAGAGCTCGACATGACCCCTTAAACTTTAACAGATAAGAAGTCCCATTGTGCATGACTCATCATTTACTGTAAGTAAAGAATATTAGAAATTATAATCAAGAGCTTGTAACATGTGGACAATTTTTTCCTCTCCTCTCTGTTTTACAGGTTTCAAAAGGAGTGTCCTCCCATTTGAGTTTCACATTTTTGCCAGTGGTGCAGAAATTACCAATTAAAAACATTGTTACTGAGGAGGAGAGATCTGGAGCTTTGACAGAAAAAACTAATAAGGTACAGCAGCAGCAGCAACAACACATGCACACACACACACACACACACACACACACACACACACACACACACACACACACACACTGATTTTCTTGATCTGTAACACAATTACTGCTTTGATTGCAAGGTGTTCATCAGAATGAACGTATATATAGTGTGGATTTAGCTAATTGACTTGTCTTTGTAGTGTCACCTGGTGCTTGAAGTGTTGTTTTAAATCCCTATCTGTTTGCAAAGCGAGACTAGCTCCAGGTAGACAAACTTACTCATGTTCTATATTTTGGGGGAAATTCTGCAGCATTGAAAATGAAGCCACTCAGCCTGTCCGATTAAATTGATGTGATCTTATTTTTGAGCCCACAGCCTTGTGCTACTTGCTCAGATCACCAGCTTAAATGCACACAGAATGTGTCTGCATAAAAAATCAATGTGACCACTTTCTTCTTATATTAGATGTGACAGATATGACTTTCTGTTCTACACTCTCCATTTATTCTTTACATGACATTGATTTTTATCAAACGTATGAGCCTTGACTAACAATACTTTATATTGCAAAGTACTTTCACTTTTAATACTATTCATTCAAACACTTTCAACAATAGAGACTAAATCTGAGTGTGCAGTAAACTCTTACAGTTTTTTTCGATTGCTTAACAACAGTGGTCACAACTGAAGCCACGTGGAAAACTCTAACCACTAGTTAGTTATAGTCTGCATTACCAACAGTCACCTGAGCTAATCAGTTCACATCTCCTGCAAAACTCATTCCAAGTAACACAACTCTTCACACACGTCTCAAAACAGGCTCAGTGCAGCCAAACACTTTGAACGATCCTCATCTAGATAACACACACTGTCACTCAGAACACACTGAGTGTAAAAACACCAGTACAGAAATTAAAACACTTTTCATCTTTACAGTATGTATAATTTAAGTGACTTCACACTAATCAATAGTTTCTTTAAAGAAAATAATTTTTATTTTATAACATACCAGTTTTTTTAGGAAACAAAAAGGAATGAAAATCAGCAGTTTGCTTCAATAAGATATATCATTTTATTTTGCCTGTAGTAGTTTATGTAATGACTGGAAAAAAAGTTAAAAACTTACTGTAAGGTACGTCCTGGATGTCCTGGCTTTTCCATTGCTTACACATCCATTACTTTGTGAAAAACAGTATGTGCGCTGTTTAACTATAGTAAAGGAAGTGTATGTAACCTCAGACATCTTACCTGGACATATTGGTATCTTTGCTCTTTTACCTGTTCACTGTTTCTCACAAACGGTACAATGTATTTGGTGTTTCTTTATTTCCAAAAAAGGCTTTATGAGCCTTCCCTATATACTGTATATACAGTATGTGTTCACTAACAAGTCTAAAAAAAGAAACCATTGCAATCAGCAGTGTTTGAAATGCACCAGGCTGAAATCTATACTGTTTTGAATGCATGGTTAACAGTTTAGACAGCAGTGTGTTAGCATTTGGACAAAGTGCTGTAAATCTACAGTGTTGTGCAGGTTGTGGTTAAAGCCATGGGATAGGTGTGTAGAGTTTTGAAAACTGTGTTCAAGCAATGAAAAACGAACTAGAGTTTGGTCCACATGAACTTCTGCTGTGCAGACTGTAGTCAGAGTTTTGCACACGTAGCTCCAGTTGTGCCCACTGTCGTTTAGCAATTGAAAACAACTGTAACAATTTTGGCCAACATAATGAGCCTGAGATTCCTCTGATTTGTAACTTTTAATGATCCAGAAAACTTAATTCTGCACCTTTCCCGCCTTTTTAAACGACCCTAGTTTCTAGTGATCATGTCAGTGTCCCAGTGTCTTAAGGATGAAAGGACACACCATTGCTCTTGGGGAAGACTCAATCTCACTCTCACCTGCGGCGTTTTAGCAGTTACACCATAACTTCCTTCTAATGGATGAACATCATTGATTGATATGATTTAAAATCATCCATATATATATATATATATATATATATATATATCTCAAGCATAACATAATAACCTCAGGAATCAAATCCAATTTCCTAAGATTTACTCTTTTCTTGCACGTGAATTTCAGTCAACGATACACAGTTATTGTGGTGTCAATAAGATTTCTTCGTTCATCATATAAGAGTGCATTATATAGAAGAAGGCCTTTATCTTTTTACAGTACATTGAATAATAATAATAAGAAGAAGAATAATAAAAATATTGCTTGCAAGGCAAATACCAACAGACAACACACAAGGCATTAATATTTCTTTGCCATATGTTTTCTTTTGACAGATCCTTTTTAAGTTCTTCTTTTTCTGATCTTGGGCTTAACTTTTTGTAGGCTACATTAATTGCACCCAAACCAAAAGTTCTTGAAAGCTATCATCCTGGGGCCTGGTGTGAACCCCCAACACCCTGTAGTGTTGATTGCTGAAGGATGTTTATCCAGCATCAACATCATGGCAGCGCCACAGCTCTGGGTGCCTCAGGATAGCCGACTTCTGCTGCTGCCTGGAGTCAGACTTCAAAGATCTTCTCACTGGGGTGGCACCATTAGTCTCTCAACCTCCCACACTGTTATTACCTAAATCCCTTCATGTTATAAACTGACAACAACATAAGATATGCTGAATAACCCTGTGTTCTAGCGTACGTATCTTTTCTTACATGAGCTATATTAGATTGTGTGTCACGCATGGCTTTGTGCTCATTTCTTTCTACCATGTCTTCATTTGAACTCCATTTCCACTTACATTTTTTGTTCTATAACTCTATCTCCATCTTTCTCTCCTGTTGTTGTTATTTTTACCACAGAGCAGTGTTAGAGATTTAAAAAGCCAAGTTTTGGATTTGATGACACACTTTGCTGCTTTATAACCAGCAGTGGGAACTAATATCCTTTACTTAGGCCTTGCAAAAGTAGCAATACCACAATATAAATCTTGCATTCAAAGTTTTAGTTTTCAGATGTTTATATTTCTACATTAGTATATTACAATGTTGTATTATTATTGCACATGTAGTTTAAACTGAAGCAAATTGAATCTACTTTATATAGCAATTGGCAATTTCGTCATGTGTCATATTTATTGTAGTAATATAGTAATGTAGAAAAGTAAAAGTATAAAGTAGCATAAATACTCAAATATTAGTAATTGTACATTAGTTGAATAAATGTTTTTTCCACTGCAGTAGTAGGACTAAATGTCAGCATGTGAGAAAAAAAAGAAAACTTGTACAAATGCACGTTCTTACGTTATATATTTTGTTACTAAGCATGTTAAACTGTATGAATGTAACATAAACGGAAAGGTTTTTTGCCGAGAGTTAGATAAGAAGCTCAATACCACTCTTATGTCTGTAGGTTTAATGGGAAGCTACCTCCAGCAGCCGGCTAGCTTAGCTTAGCATAAAGACTGGAAACAGGGAAAAAGCTAGCCTGGCTCGACCCAACGATAACAAAATCTGAAGACTCATTCGCTAAGATGTTGTATCTTGTTTGTTTAATGCGTACCAAAACTAATGATGATGTTACTCAGAGTCATGTCAGGTGAGAACACCTATAGTCTATTGAGTAGTGACTGATCTTGAGTTGAGGGACAAGATCAGTTTTTTGCTTTCTCACACTTGCTTTTTGTACTGCTGCCCTACATTTAGTCGTTTTAAGGCATTACCAATTAGTGATACTCCCTGCGGAAAGACAGCTTCCATATTTAGATGCCAGCTCATTAATCCACCACTGTGATTCAGAGCAGTCTGCACTTCTAAATATGTCCTATTCAAAAGAAAGGAATTCACATTTGTATTATTCAACCTCAACCTATTTTAACCTCAAGTGGCCATTATCAGTTTGCATTCTGAGTGGCCACCATTGATTTGAAATATGAGGTAGGCTACTAAGGCACAATACTTCAGCTTCCCCGTCTAATTATATTCTTGCTTCAAATAAGTTTACTAATTGTGCATCACAAATCTTCAAACAGACTAAATTAGTTGAAGTGGTAGCAGATATTTCCTTTATGAAATACACGGTACGTTTGTGAGACATTTTGTTTCGTGCCATGACATTTAGTTCAGCTAATGAGAAGCAACCACAATAAATTGAGCAAATCTTAATTACTCAAGATCTTTGCCTAAAGACAGAGCCACGCCAAATAGGATTAAATAGTAAAAAATAGTCAATTCATTCAAAAATAGCTAGAACTCACTGTGCATTTAATCCAAGTTCTTAATATAACTGATTTCAACACTCAATATGTGGTGATGTTATCAACATGAGGTGACATTTATGTTAAATACAGTCCTAAGAATAAGTGTCATTCTGGCAGCCTTTCATTTATTTAAATAACGCTAATCTACAGTTAAGTAACAGAAAAGCACTGAGAATATTTTTCATTTCAAAAACTGAAGGGTGTCATTATCATGTGGTGTCATATATATTTTTAGGATCATAATTAGGCTACTATAAATGTGAGAGTTCATGTCAGGAATGATGCATGTCATAATCACTTACTCTTTATAGCTCCACTTAAATGTTGCATATTTTAATATTATTTTAACTGATATTCATGCACATTCAATAAACCACAACAATTCACACCCGTTTTTATCTGTGGGACATTGATATTAAAGTCTGTTCTCACTGGGGAAATTGTAGCCTAAACAAAGTAGAGTGAATGTAAATTATGTTAAGTTTGCAAAAATCCATGAATTACCATCATACTCTATTGTGTAATTTACATAGGTGGATTTACCTTTACCTTTTAGTTACCTATAGGCAAAGCTAGGCTAGCTGTTTCCCTGTTTCAAGTCTTTATGCTAAGCTAAGCTAAGCTAAGCTAACTGGCTGCTGGCTAGCTTCATATTTAACATATAGAGAGAGTGGTATTGATCTTCTCATCTAACTTTCAGTAAGTATTTACCAAAATGTCAAACTCTTTAGATTTTACATTCATAAAGTTTAACTTGCTTTTGGTAACAAAATATTAGCAAACACAATATTAAGCCTGGTCTGTCCGAGGTTTCTCCCTAAAAGGACGTTTTTCCTCGCCACCTAAATGCTTGCTCTTGGGGGAATTACTGGAATTGTAAATTAGAGTGTGATCTGTAAAGTATCTCGAGATAACTGTTGTTATGATTTGATACTATAAATAAAAATTGAATTGAATTGAATAATACATAGTGAATATAAAGATTTATTTTACCACATGCTGATATAATTTTCTAGGGTCTAGTTATCAGAGGTAAGAAGTAACTAAGTTAAGTACTTATATACAATGGAGGTACCTGTTACCCTGTAATACAGTACTTCTACTCTACAGTACTTCTATGTTTCACAGGCAATGCAACAAATTATCGAGGATGTTCCCTGGTCAGTCAAGGACATCAGCTGTTTACACAACGGTAATGTGCGGTGACTTCACACACATGCGAGACTCTGGACGCTCAGTCATCTTGGTTGTAGTTTAAACACTATTTTAAGCACCTTATCTTGCAGAAGGTTATGCTGAATTTTATTGGTTTTGGGACACAAATGCTTGAATTTTCATATTTGATTGAATTGAATAGATTTGGGACCAGGATGAGCTAGGGTTAAATTAGTGTGTACTGGCTGGCTTCTCCTCAGTTGCTCAGTTCTTCACATGAGAATAGTACAACTTTGACGTCAGCAGGACATTTACATGTACATATGTATTATATGTGTGGGGCTGCCATGTGGTGGGGTGTGGTGAAACCAAGCACACCCCCTGAGCTCAGAGAGGCTCGCTGAAGTTCACCTCGGGTTTTCTCAGGTTTCACTTGCTCAGTTCCTCCTAAACATTTGCCTCATTTTCCTCCTGTCAGAACTTAACAGTGTCCCATGAGAAGACAGCCGGGGAGATCATGTCGGACAGGGAGATTTTCAAAGCAGAGATAGTCTTTATAAAAGACTCTGCGGAGGGTGGAGCAGGAAACACATTCCAACCAGGGACAAAACTTCAAGTAAGTACAACACGTGCACACTTAATGTTATGTGGAAACTATGGCTGAAAGCTTTGTTACTGACATATTCACATACCTGTCCATGTGTGTGTGTGGAATATATCTGTCTATATATTTGCAGGATAAATATATTCTTATCAAGTTGGCATAGATAAAGGGATTGTCAGGGTATACAATAAATGGATGTAACAGTCCAAGGTGGACATTTATTGCCTTTCAAATTTGAGAAGTATAATTAGAATCTAGTCAATATGAAAATAACCCAACAAGTTTCATAGTTTCTACTCTTTGTTGTGTTGGTGTCAGATATAGACTTCATCAAAGTTCTTTCTTTTTCTCTGCACACATTTTGGTCACGCTAGCTTTTTAAGAATTTAAAGTGAGACGCATAAAAAAAAAGCTAATCACACTTTGCTCTTTTGTTTTTCAGCCTTCAACAGATCACGTGAGCCTCTCTCAAACCAAAGCCTTTCCTTCAGTCAGCGTTCAGTCTGAAAATACCCCCAACCATATAGCTGCCGGGACAGCCTCTATGGAAACAGCTGTTGATAAACACAGGGGCATTTCCCAGCGGCAGAGTCACGATACCTCTGGACTTTGTGAGGTTAGCTCGGGTTTCTTTGCAAATATAGCGTCTGTGTCAGAAGACAGAATGAGCCCCACAAACTCTGCAGACTTGTTCCCCACACCGGCTTCATCCAGAGAGTCCATCCTCTCAGAGGACTTGGACAGAGAGAAGAGCTGGTCGGCTGTGCAGCTTTCCTCTCTCACCTCTCCTGTTTCTTTCAGCCGCACTGTTTCTCCCTGCTCATCTGTCCGCTCCGGCATCTTCTCCCCTACTGTCGTCCAGATCAAGAGGCACTTTCTTGCTCCTGGCTCTAGTCTGGTTCACACCCCCTGTTTCTCATCCTGCGAGAGTCTGTCCTCCTCTGTCTGTCCCCAGTCTCCTCCTCCTCCTCCCCGGCACCGGCCTCCTCTCACCCGACTCTCCCTCCTCACTGCCATCCTAAGAAAAGGCCGTCTTCCTGTCCTCTCCCCTGCTCTGCAGAGGCCTTACACCCCCTGCTGGCCTGTTAGCCCCGTGACCCTGTCTTTTTGTAACGCATGCTCAGCAGCCTCCAGTGTGGCCTCCATTCCCCTCGAGTTTTCCTCTCGGTTCTCCTCATCAGCATCTATAGATAGTCAGAGCCACGCTCACAGGGAGCCTATTAGAAGTGTCACAGCTCCTCCACCAAAGTCAAATGAGCTCAGTAGAACATGCCCTCAAACTCGAGCGAAAAGATGCTCAAGCAGTGCGCATAGATGGGAGCATGTTATTTCACCACCACCAGCTGTAAAGAGCACACTCCCGAGAGTGCCACTGCCTCAATTTTGCTCAAACTTCAATTCTGTTTCCCCACTAAAGCATAAAAGAATAGACTGTGCAACTTCCAAAAGGCTGCAACACCCATACATGTCCATTTCCAAGTCCCACGAGCTGAAGCCCATCATCACTGACATTTACCTCAAGGGCCCTGCAGATAACAACCTTAAAAAAGTAATCTCCCCGTCCCCTGAAGATATTAATAAGTTAGAGACCTCTGTGGCCCAGAAATGGAGTCCCCTGCCAAATTCAAGTCTTCACTCGCTTTCTCAAAAACTGAGGTCTCCCTCTGTCTCTCCTCCTCGGCTTCAGCCTTCTCAATCACGCTCACCCGGTGTCACAATGTTCTGTGACACGGCATCACCACCTGTACAAAACACCACAGAAAGGTGTGAGTCAGAGAGGAGCTGCCCTGATTCCAAAACATCACCTGGTTTTCACAGAACTCACTGTCTGTCTCCTTCCCGCTACACACCCATGGCTTTTCCCAGATGGCCCTCACCCACTAACTCCCCCACGCCTACGCCCTCTCCTGCTCCACCAATCAGAGACTTCAGCCCGTCCCCTTCTCTCTCCATGCGCTCCACGCCCTCCCCAAGGCCTGGGAGTGGAATATCAGACTGCAGTGACAGGGAGGGTAAAAAAAGAAAGGTAGCCACTCTGCTTGCCATATGCATGCTTTAACTGAGAATATTATTTATTATGCTCCTTGTGACATGCTGTTCTCCCTCGCTATGTAGTTAAAAACAGATTTCTCTCACTTGATAGCTGGATATCAAGTGCTGTTCTCTGCTTTTAGATTTCTGTTTATGTTTGCCATAGCATTTTTTTATTGATGTTGTTATAGATCTTTGCTTCGCAGAGATTTCAAACAGTTTGTTACTGTTTGCTGGATTGTAATGATTGACATATCTGAAATGCCATATGTTAAAGCAAGAGGGAACCATCATCATACATTGATATAGCAGATTTAAAACTCTGGTTTCTAGGCCGGAAATACATGCTTGAAGTTAAGTAACATCTGAGTATTAACATTCAGAAATCCAATTTATTTAGTGCAAGCAGGGAACTATAAGTCGATGTGGGACACAGCCATGTTGCCTGTCAGTGTGAAAAAGTTGGTTGTAACTTTACTGTTGGGCATCTTGAGCAAGACTGACTTTTTTGCATGATTAGTAGCCTGCGGCATTGTGAGATAAAGCATGCCTAATGATATGTAAAACACATATGATGACTTTCCACGAGATATTCTATAACGTCTATCTTTAGTAAAATGCAGAAATTTGAATTAATTTTAATTCCACTGTCTGCTCTTCTCTCTCTATGAACTCCAGACACACAAAATAAAGTTAAGCTACAAATCGTTCGCTGCAATTCCCACAAACACCCTTCTGTTGGATCAGCAGGTGAGTTCACTTGACTCTGTCCGACTAACTCATCTTCTTATCCTTCTAACAACCATCCATATGAAACCCTAATGCAAGCCTTATGCAGGCACTCTAGCAAATGTTGCCATCTGGACCATTATGTGGTGAATGTGTCAGGCTTTGTAGAGAAATGCATTTTTGTATTTGCAAACATTTGTTGACAGAAAACTTATTTCAGAAGGATTTACAGGCGATAAAGCAAGATGTCTTGTTTTTAAACCCTTGTAAAGGTCAAAACAGACTCAAAGAGAAACATGGCATATTGCTTGTCATTTACACTGCAGTATGTTACATTTAGAGCTGTGGAGGAGGGAGAGATGTCTGAGAAGAATACAGAGTGGATGAATATGAATTCAAGAGTTGCTGCAATGTCTAAGCCTCCTGTATAATCTCTCACAGAGAGCAGCGGTCTTGGCAAGGAGCTCAATCTGTCCACTCTGCTTTGCATTTACAGACAATAGACGAGCAAGTAGAGAGAGAAGAGAGTCCGTGTGACAGGTTGGACAGAGGTGTTGCAGACACCCACGCAGAGGTATTAATGAAAACATTACTGCCGGTTTGCACTGCACACTTCACACAACTACCTGTTAACATCAAACATTATCTACAGATGTGCTCACCCGCTGAGCTCCGGCAGCAGTCAGAGGAGCTTTATGCGGTTATTGATGAGATATTGGCAAATTCCATTCCAACTGTGAGTTCAAAGGATTACATCATATAAAATTAAACATTTGCAAATGTTGATTTGTTTGTCTATTGAATATTAAGAGTGATTATTTTTTACTTTAAGAGCAAAACATCCCGGTCACAGCAGCCGTCCAGGTCACCGACTACAAACATTGATCTGCAGGTAAAGTGTGTTTCTTTAACAGCATGTGACAAGAATGGCAAGCTCCTAAACTCTTGATTTGCCACTCAAGTTTCTTAAAGGAATAACATCTCTCACCAACAGCATGCAGAACGTAAAAGAACAGCTACAATACAGTTACGACTAATATTGTAAATCAAAAAAGTTAAATTAAATAGAAAATAGGAAAAGCACAACTGTAGTGACCCTGGAGCCATGGAAACCAGTGCTATGTGCTGTGTTTTACTGAAACACAAACTGGACGTGAGATAAAAGTGAATTCTGACTATATAATCATCAGCACGAGAAATGAAAACACATCTGTTCATTATTCATCAAGGGAAAAAGTTCTTCCTGGTTTCTAGGGGGGAAAAAAACATACGTCATTTTCACATGAAATCTTTCCAATTCCTCACCAGAAGAGGTTTTTGTAACTCTGTTGTTTTGTTTAAGACATTTAATTCTTTCCTTCAGCAGAACAACTCATCATTAACAAAATCCTTGGGACGTGAAACCAAATATGTGAGTAAGAGTAAGATAGTTTTGTTTAAAGGCAAACATTTTTCTCTGGATTTTACTCTCACAGGACCCACTACTGACAGTACAGTACGCTATGACAAATCAACATTTTATCATTCAAAACACTTGTATTGGGAGCTACACCTCAAAGATATGAAGAGAATATTATCCATCAGGAATTTGACTGCTTCAAAAATCAGAACACTGAGTTGATATAGCCTGCATGAACCAAGGCTCACTCTTTGGAGAGTAAATGCTGTTGAAGATAGAACTTACAGTATGATGTATGTTTGTCAACCTCTGACTAACTGCAACAACATTAAAGGAATAGCTCATTGTTTTGAGATCATTTAATTTGCCTTTGCAATAACCTTCAGTACTTCAAGTGCTTTCTTTTATCAGTATTTCAGGTTTATGGGAGACACTAACAAAATGTTTTTCTTCTTCTTTGTTTATTCAGGCGTCTGTATGCAGCTTGCACCCATCTACCGGTGTGGAAAGAAAGCTTATTAATCTGGAAAAGGTACATATTCAAGTTTAGTCTCCTAATGCAACATGCTCTAACACGGATGATGGTAAAGTGTCTTAGAAAGCAGGAATGATTTCACCTCTGCTGTCAAACTCTGAATCTTTCCTTCCAGACAAAGCCTGGGGTTATTCGCCCAATGACGGCCATTCCAAGACTGACAGTCGAGGATGAAGAAGAATTTCTTCCAAACCCTTTCAGGCAGTTTGTCGCCAAGAACCCGACTGACAATAAAAAGGTAGGCTGGTGAAAAAGTGTGTTTTCAAACCTATATAGTGACACACAGTAGTTTTATTTTAAGTGATAGCAAAATAGCAAAATCTGTCTTTTTATTATCACTTACACTCCTTAAAATGTGGCTGTTAAACAATTGTGTCATGAATTTCATGACAGTTACAAATTTGACAAGTTTTGGCAGCAGAAAAACTATTTATAATGAGCAAAGAAACTTATCACACTATATTCCACTTCTCTGCAGTCATCCACATGCCTGGTATGTTCTAAACATACTGTATATCCGGTCACATAATAATACCTGAGCAAGTTTCATCTGCTGAAGAAAACTTGTAGTTAAACATAAACCTAGTAAGTGAACCCTGAGGCTGGGACATTTGATCACAGATAAGTTATAGTTTTGTAATGCCAGTTACCTCTCTGGTGAAACAGACCTAATCATGGGTTTAAAAAATGGATACCAAATTAAAAAACACCTTTCTGCCTGTGGTAATCGTTGGAGAGCTCTTTGCCTCTTCCTTCTCCAATGTGTATCGTATTAAATATTTGAACCCTCTCATTTTTTCCTTTATTAAAGATTATTTTGTTGGGCTTTTCCACCTTTAATTGACAGGACAGCTAGGTGAGAAAGGGGGAAGACATGCAGGAAATCGTCACAGGTCGACTCGTACCCTGGACCTGTTTGTCGAGGCCTAAACCTCTAAGTATATGTGCGCCTGCTCTACCCACTGAGCCAACCCGGCCACCATTTTTGCTTTATGAAATAATAATGACTTAGAGGGAAATTCTATTTTCAAAACATCTTTCAATTGATTGTGATGGCATACATTTTAGTTTGAGCCAGTGTCAGATCCATGTCCGACATTTACAAATCCTACACATAGGCGCTTTAACACATAGGGGTTCAGTTTGAACATAACCCATAATAAATTATAGATTTGGCAATAAAATAGTTTAAACTAAGCATATTATTCAGTGTCTCTGTTAAGATTACTCCAAATATCTATCAGGTATAACATTAAAGTTAAAATTATTAATGTGATGGTGAGTAAATGTGGACTGCCTCCATCCATCTATGTAACTGAAGTCACCTCATTTACTATGGAAAGATATCGAAAGATGTTTAGCTTAAAGGTGACAGACTCCTGTTTATATTCTAACTCAAATGTTTTTTTCAATATCATGGTCAACAGCAGGGTAGCTAGTTGTCTGTTTTTCGATTTTTCGATGTTTCACCACATGGCCTGTCTCGTCAGCCAGCCTCGTCAAACCTTTTGAGAGGATGATTCCTTTTGCTTCACAAACTGTCGAGGTTCTGGCGTGTTTCCAGACCTCTTCTTGTCAAACTACTTTAACTGAAGAGCTTTAAAAAGTGACCTGCTTTCCATCCTGCTGGAAAACATTGGAGCAGTCTAGAGTGCAGTTTTTGATAACAATTATTGGGTGAGGTATCATTTTTAAAGCCTTAAATAAAAAAAATACTCCAAAAACATACAACAACTTGTCAACTCAGTTTAAGTACTCTTTTTCACTCTGCCTCAGAGAATCCCAGGGGCTCTGCTGATGAAAGAAAATAGGTTTGAAGAGCCATCAAGAGGATAGATGATTGTGTGGCAATTTATCAGCCAAACCTTTTGTAATACACAGCAATGAGAGATGGTAAAATAGGCATAATTGTTATTCATTGTGTTTAAACAGACATCATTGTTTCACATCAATATTGTAATAAAAACATTTACCATATTACAAATGTCTTTATCAGGCCAGTTTTCATGTCCCAGCTCCTTTTCACACATGGTAGTAACAGTCATTCCAGAGCTGTGTAATTTATTTTAAATAATCACTGAAAACTGCTGACAATGACCCTGATGAAGACCTGTGTCGGTCGCAACGCAACGTCATTTTAAATACATGTTGCCGTGTAAAATAAAGGTATTTTAATTTTTTTATTTGTATTTTATATTTTCTGAGACCATATTTCCTCCATTCAATGACCACTTCACAACATGTTAATGAAAGCTCCTTTGATGGAACCCACAGGTTAAGCTTCTTTTGTAATACTGAGCTTTATGCAAAATGATAGTCTGAATCTTGTTTATTTGTTGAATACATGACATGAAATGTCAAGGTCAACAGGATTCCATATATATATGTACAAAGAACTGATGACACGGTGAACAGTACACTTAAACCTCAACCACGTCATTGAGTGCTCGCTTTCAACAATCTTCCTCACTATAAAGGTGTTTTCAAGTCAATGCCCCTGACATGTTTGACACTAAAAACACAGTTTTCCACTGAAAAGCAATTTTCCTCCAGAAAGACATAGAATAGCACCATTTGCAATGCAGAGATGATTGGTATGATTGTTTTTAGTTTAATGATTTGTTCTCATGTGGAGAAAAATAATATGCAGAGTGTTAGGAACCTGTAACATTGATATTCAGCGTTTGATGCAATCGGCACTTACAGTACCTTGGCACAGTTGACTCTGCGTGGTTTACCCTGCTGTGGTCTTTTAACCTCAGATCTTTGATCCATTACAGTCTACATAATGCAGTGAGGTGCTTAATAAAGTATTTCAGCTCATGTTAATTACATTTAAGGTTAAGTTTAATTTACATGCTGTTGAAGTTGTTGCCAACCAACATTTCTGCTTAAAGTTTGGAGTGAGGATAAATAAAACTTCAAAATCTATGTACACTTTTTGCAGACATGAATATGCATTTTTTTAATTTGGGTGTGGGATTTGATATTGTGATTATTGAAAGGATAGTTCCACATTCTGGGAATTACGCTTATTCACCTTCTTGCCAAGAGTTAGATGAGAAGAACAATACCATTCTCAGTTTGTACAGTGAATATGAAGCTACAGACAGCAGCTGGTTAGCTTAGCTTAGCATGAAGATGGGAAACAGATGGAAACAGGTAGCCTGTAACTGTTTGCCAGTAACAAAATCCGCCTAACAGTACTTCTAAAGCTCACCAATTAACACATTTAATCTCGTAAAATTAACACATTGATAATGATATAGAGGTTTCCAGGCCGCCAGTGGAGACTTCAGGACTGCGCTAAGCCTAGAAATAGTCATGAGTACATTACTCCCTGGAAAACTAAAACAACAAAGTGCTGTTGCCAACTAAATAAATGAGATGTGATTTTAAATATGATTTTAGCAAATTTTAGAATTAACTTTAATTGCAATTTGTTGGATTTCTACCTTTTAGGTGATGTTAATGCTTCAAAAATCTTCTTTTACTACAGTCTTTTGTATACCTCTCCGCAGTATACGGTCTAATCCCTGACTGACTGATGAATCTGTCTTTGGTATAATTAAATGTTGTGGCAATTAGGGCTGGGCGATATGGAGAAAATCAGATATCACGATATTCTTGACCAAATACCTCGATATCGATATTGCAGCGATATTCTAAGGTTGACAATTGGTGCTTTAACAAAATATCTTCACACTTAGATTTTAGATAAATAATCATCAGTAATGTGTACATAATGTCTAATTGGGGAAAAGGCAAATAATAGAACAGCTATAACAGTCTGGTAAGAAAAGTACATCACTTTACGGTAATGCAGCCTTTAAAACCAGTAAAAGACAACATTTATGTCATATCACAATATTACGATATCCAAAATCTATAATATCGATATATTGCCCAGGCCTAGTGGCAATAATTAGCAGCATGAGAATAACTATTTATGGATAATTGGAAACTAATGGGGTGCCTATGAGCACACATTCAAATAATTATTTCAAGAAAGATGGATATTGGTTGCGTGTGCAACCAAGACAAATTGTTCATCGACATGTTTTAGTGTCTGAATTTGATCAGTAACAACCCTCTTCTAGCAAGTGATTGATTATTCAGTCTGCATGATGTGACAGCCCATAAACTCACTCCTCTGTTCCTTCAAGTTACTGATTAAGCAAATTTCTCTCTCCGCCCCTGCCTCTTTCCTGTTCTGGTCTCTTAGTTCATTCTAATTGTACCAGCATCTCAATCCTTGCTTTACAGTGTACGTATATAACAATCTTTCACGTCTCAGTCATATGGATCTTCTGGGTTTAGTTTGTCCCGTGGAGCTGTGGAGAAAACAGAGAAGAGCCATCCTTGTTACCATGGTTAAAAAAGCCAAAAGCCAAAACAAATAAGAGACCAGGAAGAAACTTTAGCAAGTGACGAGAGTTCTTTTTTTAGATGCTGCTTCTGTAACTGCACCCAGCTAGCTGCAGTGCAAATGGCTCAGAGTCGGTCTGTACTTGCGGCACCATCACCGAGCCTCCCCTGTCAGCTGCCAACTACTGTGGTGGTGGAGGTAAAGAAAAATGGTTTAATATAAAAAAAATTCAGCGTGATTACCAGCTGTGACAGCAACGGATGGTATTGTTTTCTGTGATAGCGCTACAACCATGCAAGATGCAGTCACGAAACATTGCAGGATTGTAGTTAACATAATGAAGATTGTTTTTAAATATGGATTGGGTTTGAACAAGGGCGCCGGAAGTAGGAAGAACGGAAAGGGGCCATTGACCCCACACCCCTATTCTACGGTCCTGGTCTGATTTGGTGTTGCAGCTGGTGTAATCCCTTCACAAGATGGTCCCTAGTTTGTTTTGCAATTTCCTGAACCAATCCCAACTCAACAATCACACTTTCATATTTTAATCACAGACAAGGGTGACTTTAGAGCCACAGTCTTGGATCACCATAACCACAAGGGAGTTTGAGTTTGAAAGTACAAAAGATATAATATAATATATCTCTCTATATTGCTGTGTAGTGTATCTCTTGAACATGTGTTTCAGTACAATTCTAAAGGTAAAAACGTAGAGACAAGAGCTGTTGAAGACAGGAAAAGAAAGCAGATAATGATGGTCAAAAGGTCAGTCAATTTGAAAGAGACAGAAAAAGCGCTTAGAGAGGTAATATGCATTTTAATTAGATAACATGAAAGGAACTTTGCAGCTTACTATAATTTTAGTCTTTCTTTTGACTTTGCACAGCCGTGCCATTGTCAATTGTCCTAAGAGTTTCCTGCCAGACCTTTTATTCGCCTCCCCTGGCTGAATGGCTAAATCGACTTAGACTAGACTTAGACTTAGACTTCTCTTTATGGATCCTTTTGGGATGAATCCCGCAAGGAAATTAGATTTCCAGCAGCAGATGTTAGCAGCTTACAAAACACTCTTTAAATAAAGAGGTATCAAAAATGCAGTATAGAAAAAAAAATACAGTATAAGAATAACAATAAACTTTTAGCTAAATATTTTTACAAAAAGTAAACAGACAGTAAACAACAATAAACTACAGATAAATAAAGATCGATATATAGATATATAGGACTTTGTATGGTATTGTGTTATTATACAGTTAATAAATAAGTGACATTTAACATAAATTAGCAGTTAAGAGCAGTTAGAGTGTCCAGGTATGTATGTGAGTAGATTATTAATGTACATGTCTACGGTCTACATTTCTTCTTCATTTGTAATCTTAATTGCCTGTTGTATCTAGGATGATAGTATTCTTCAATGTAAGTATTTATAGATACATTCTTAAAGGTACCCTGTGGAGTTTTTGACCACTAGCAGCGCTATAGAGCAATGTATTTATGAGTGGATCCCTGTTTTGTTTGATTTCATGTACACACACAGGCACGAGGGTGACGCAATACAACGTCGCTGTTCTACTGATCGACAGGTGGCGGTAATGTGCCAAGACTTGCAGCGAGAAAGAAGTAGACTGTTAGCAAGCAAACATGAATGTAAACACTGCAGCAGCATTATAAAACTAAATCAGCTTTACAAATGTTTTATGAGGAAGGAAAAGATATACAATTAAAACATAACTTTTGCTTGTTTACAATACAACTCTACAAGGCACCTTTAATTTGGGAATAAAGTTTGCACCTCCCACTCAGTGTACAAAGGCTGACAGAATTACTGTAAACACAGCAGGTTTGAACACAGCTGTGTCAAAGATGCTGCTTCTACCGGCCTTGGCAGAGGAAAAGTGAGCCTCAAAACAAACCATAACAACAAAAGAAGAGATTGTTTGATCAAGGGGTTTGTATTCAACACCTGAACTACCTTTATGCTGCAGTTGGCTTGTTTCTCTGTGTGCTGTGTGTAACTGAACTATGTGCTACCTTCATGTTTGTCAAATCCTCTCGTTGGCTTTAATTTTGTCCATAAGGAAGAGCCTCGCCGACATTTAAAAGTCTTTACTCTTTCGCAGCTTTACTAGAAATTGGAAAATATTCTGTTGCCACTTCCTTTAGCGCTTGCCACTGCACATCCACAGACAGTCCAGCTACTGAATCTGAAAGGGAACACTTTTTCTTTTTAGACAAGTGTGGTGATCCCTGTGATGTTCATTTCATGGCGGTGGGATGACACAAATCCCATTAAAAAGTGAACCTCATGAGTATAACATGAGACTGGCTGGTATAACCTCCACAGTCTGCAGAAATGAGTATTTTGATGTGGACGGATGGGCATATGCAGCATTTGAAACACATTTGTCTATAGTGCAGCAGTACAGTGGAATAATCCGACCAAAAATCTGAAACTGAGTGTTTCACTGAACACGTTTATAGTGGCGTTAAAGAAATGGCTACAAAGCAAATGAAGAATTTTCAGTTTCCATTCTATTTTGTTATTTTTATAACAAAGAAAGCAAATAGCATGTTGACATAGCTACCCTGCTGCCTGCTATTATATGTTGATTGTATTGTTTGCACTTGTCTCAATTGTTGTGCTGTTTTATCTTGTGGCTTGATAAGTGTTTTACTAGAGGATCACAATGGAAATAAGCTTTTAGACATTATTGTGTTTTTATCCTCAGAGATTCTTAATGTTGGCCTATAGAATTACTGCTGTGCAGTGTTATATGTGCTTTTTTAAATCATCAAATAAATCAATCAATCAAACAAACAAAGACCAGAGTTCTCATCCCTGACTATTTAGACAATATAGCAGACAACACATCAGTTTGAAGCATCAAAATTACATTGATAAGCCCAAAGGTCCTCCCAGAATTGTATAGTAGGTGATTGAAGTCACCTTGCAATCCAAAAGGTGAGTGTCAATTATAATGAAATAAACAATGAATATTCATCCCACCGCAAACCTTAAGCAGCTGCATGGGGAACTAATTTCAAGCAATTTCACAGTGGGCTGAAATCAGTCCTTAATGGAAACCAATAGAAACTGATTAGAAATTACTGTTATTTTTAATTTTTCCTCTTGCCTCTCTTACTATAAATGGATGGACCTGAAAACCATTGTGTCCGTTTCTATTTCAGGTGCACAGTATGAGTCATGAAGAGGCAGGAACAGATTTTTACACAACGTTGAGAGAAGAGTGGAAGCCTGAGAGAAGAGGTCCATTCTCAGTATGTGACCTGCAGATTTCTGAGCCTGCAGACCAGATGAGCCCCTCTGTGAAAGATGCCTCAACATCTTTTAGTCCATCTAAAAGGCAGATGGAAGCTTTTGAGACTCACATTTAAAGCATTAAACTTTGACCCTTAATTCTTTTATTTCTTAATAAACAATATTATCTGCTAAAACACAATCAGCATTCAATACCATTACCGTTAGAGGAGAAATGACGATGAATTGCACCTGACCTAAGTTAATGAATAAGTGCATACCCATATGTATGGGTTTAAAAAGCCTGATCCCTAAGCCCCAACCCTTTAGTTTCTGTTGCTACGGTCAAGCTTTCCACTTGCAAATGACACATATTTTACAATAATAAGTAGTAGAAGATTTACCATTCAAAATTCTTAGTCCTTAGATTCAGACAGTGGTAGAGTGCTTTGGTATAGTATGTAAAGACATCCAACGTTTGACAGACTTGCAGTGCCTTGCTACTGTTTCTACTGTAAATTATGCTTGGACAGTTGTTGTTTGGTAGACATGTGTAGCGAACACTAGTCATTTGGTACAACATATCCAACAGCAAGAAAAGGAAGGTCAACTGTGATGTGGCCCAGTAAGTTCAAATCTATTTAGTGAGAAAACTATAAAAACTAAAGGCCCTTTGTATGTCTCAACAGTCAACATGTTCATGGCCATTGTATAACATAAAGCATCATGCAAATGATGTAAGTTGTTCACTTCTAAAGAAAATACTATTTTAATATTGTTGAATGATTTGAGAAAAAGCTGTAATATGTAATAAAGGGCATCCCTATCTTTCCCAATGCTCTGAGTTTTATATCCTTCTGTTGCTAAATGTACATTTTCATATGAACAAAGAAAATCACAGGCTAATGACATAAACGTCTGCTTGATAAAAGGTATGATGGAGAACGATGGGTATGCAGGCGTTTTATCTTCCAAAGAACATATAGCAAGTGCTTTTATTTACAGAGCAGGGGTGCTACAGGCTGATCATTTGATTTCTCTTCTGGGTGTTCTTACACCCTTCTTTGTGTCAGTCCTGTGATTGACTGCTGACCTGTCTGGAAAGCGTCTACGGAGTATCAGTGCTCGGAGACAGTTTTTACACTCAGTCAGTGAGACTTATGAACAGCGGCACTCAGTGATGTAGTGGCTGTGGATTTATTTATTTGATTATGTTTTTATCCTTCTCTATTTCAGTGATGGCTACAATAGTTTTTAGCTTGCTACAACATATTAGATTGTACTATGTATTCAGGTTAACTTTTTTATATTCTATTCAAATTATGTTAATTGTTTTGTATGAGAAGAGAGAGCCGGGGCAAAACACATTTCATTGCATTCTCTCTGTACTTTGTACTTTTAAACGCACATGAAAATAAGCTTGAACTTGAACCTGTCCAGGGTGTACTGCGCCTTAGCTGGGATTGGCACCCTCGCGACCTTCTAAAAGAATATGTGGGTGTAACTAATGGATGGATGTTCCTACACTTGATTAGAAATCCTCAAAGAAAAGCCTAGACAACTTCAAAGGGGCTCTTGGAGAAGCAAGAGTTTAAACGGCACTGATGATTGATGCACTCGCAGCCTCCACTGCCTGCTGTGGAGCTCACAGTGATACAGAAGTCCAACTGCAAACATGTGCCCACAATCAAAATCAAGAATGTTGAAGCAGTGTTATAAAAATATCTTGAATGGTAGCCATGACCTTGAGTTTTGCATTTTAATTTTTGAGCAGTTTTTAATTTAGGTCTGATTTGGTTTTACCTTGCATGGTAGATGGATTCTTGCGATATCATGAGATCCTTCTTCGAAAATCCTTCTTGTCAGGCTACAAGGAGTCTTGCTTTGTCAGACCCTCCTCCAAAGTGCATTGAAGGAGGGTCTGGCTACTCCACATAGCATTCGGGGATGGAAGGAAAACGTGCTAATGGCATTTCTTTAAACCAATCAGAATCGTCATGCGCTAAGGTCCGCACAGAGCCGCTGCAAAATAGTCGTGCGTGAGAAAACTCAGATTGGACAGATAGCCTAGCTAGCTGTCTCAATTTACCCTGCAGAGAGCTGAGGAGCAGTTAACAATAGTCCTCATGAATCCACCGAATTTAAAATTCCAACACAAAGAAACCAGAAGGAAATGGAAAATACATGCACCGGTGGAATTTCCTGCAGCACCGGTGCAATCCCGGAAGTGAAACGTCAAGGATATAGACTAGGCTACAAGTAATATGTTTGTGTCTGAACAACCAGCCTAGCTAACCAATCAGTGTTGGGTGAGAGGCTACTGGCTGCTACAGGCGGGGTTTAGGTGTGACGGTGGTTCAAAACAACGGCGGACGTGATAGACAGATGGTTGATTCAATCACCTTCTCTCCTAAAAATTACGTTCCACACAACTAAACTAAACTGCATTTTCAATTATGTTTTAAGGGAGCGTAATTTAACCTGGATTCCGTTTGTTTGTTTCATATCACTAATACGTTTCTAATCAAATCCTCGTAGGGAGGGGGTCAGGTGGATGGGGATGGTTCAAACAAACTCGTGACTTTCTGTTTGTGTCCTGTCTGGAACCGTAAGTCAACTTTTGACATACTTAACTTACGTATGCCGCTTAAGTTACGTAACAAATGACTTGAACACAAACAATGATCTTTTTCTAAACCTAACCAAGTAGTTTTGTTTTAATTCATTACTTTCACCACGTGTTTAAATGAAGGACCGTACGTTTAAACTGTAAACCGGGATACTTTAACACCTAACAAGCTTTTCTTGCATTAAAGCTTCCGTCCTCCAGAGAGTGTCCAGATCACAGTAAAGGATCTGGCACTCAAGTTTCAGACTTTCCAGGACAGCAATATTGGGATGTTTGTATCCAGGGCAACGAGTACATGGGGCCAATCAGATTTCACTACTTTATTTTTGTCTTTTCCCCCATGCCCTTGGAAACACACAACACACTTAGCATCAAAGTACATCATAAGTGCGTAGTCAAATTGACGCTCCATAACTCTTTTCTCACAACATGACAGACTTTATAAAAGTATTGAAGTGTGAGGGGTTGTGGAGAATATAATTTATTGTCTCTTCTGCTGTAGTGCTCTCAGCCTCAGAGTTTCACGCTGCTCTCTCCTGTTTATCAGATCTACTTTGACTTTCAAGTTTTTGTCAGCATTTTCACCTCTCTGTCATTCTAGTTTGGCTGTAGTAACGGTTTCTTCTGTGGACAATATTAAAATGTTATCATTTGACTTTATAATTCTCACTACTACACTACAGATTAAATCAACATGACTCATCAGCACATAAGCGGAAGACCGTGCATATAAAACAAAGGCTATAAGAAGGACACATTCGTCTTGTTGCCCTTGGAGACTGTGGAAATGTTCACAGCAAAGACACAAAAGACAATTGTGTAAATCAACTCAATTATTGTAATCATTTTTAACCACTAACCAAGGTTGACATTGTACTTTTTTTTATAAGACCCGGATCAGTCAGTGTTTTATAAACAAGTCTTAAATGACTGAAAATAAAATGGTTACTAAGAAAGAAGGTAAATTATTCATACAGCATTTTCTGACTTGTACATTTTACACTATGGAAACAACCACATGGTCATAATTAGGAGAGTGAATCTTGTGTTTTTCTTTAAGTTGCACTTAAATAAAACAAAATGGTCAAAAAAAAGAACAATCAAATCTGCGGTCAGCAACAATCTGTAATTTAGGGTAACTAAATGGTAATTTATTGACCATGCTCACATGTATTTTACTCCCACTTGATGTCATACAATGATCACTCAATGCTAAATAACTACTAATTCATCATTCAACACATTATTAGTAATTTAACAATACATGTTTTTTTACTATGTGTTATCTAGTTATCTACTATCCCCACTATATATAATGAAGTCTCCCTTTCTGTATTTGTGCATGTGTGTTTGATTCAATATAAGCCTTGTTTTGGGACCAGAATAATTCAAATACTCTATCCAATGAAGGCTAAAGATCACAACATTATTTGACATGTACTGACATCAGTGTACCCTGAGGTTTAAATATGAAATAACATGTTGTATTTCAAGCTTGATATGAGACGCAGCAGGGGTTGTGGATTTATGTGAACTTTGATTACTGGTTTCATCTGTCCCTGGGGCACAGAGAGTCAGACTCAGGAAGGTCAAAAAGAATCCCCGAGCCCCAATCCTCCACCAGCGGAGTCAGCCTAACACCCACTTTGCTCCCTTGTGATCTATGTACAAGAGAGCTGAATCTCTGGAGACTGGACAACAACCAAAGTGAGTTCAGATTTCAATTCCATGATGAGATGAGTGAGTGTTTCTGTGGCCACTTTGATGTAACATACTGCAAACTGTGGCTGCAGCTAATAGAGCTGAGATCAGTTGGTTTGAAGTACTCAGATGTCAAGCTTCCTCTCAGCTGTGCCAGTCAGCTGCCATCACAAGCATGACGGATGGGCAACAATCGATAACCTGCTCCTCCAATCTGTGAGAAAATCTTAGTGGGCAAGCCAGAACAACAACCCAAGGAGATCATTTATTGGATGGCCTCGAAGCAGAAACCCTTTGAGAACATGATTTTGAACATTTTATTTCAGAACATTAAAAAAGCAATTATACTGAATTGATAGTGTGCAAGTTTTTTGTAATTGTCCCTAAAATATGTTTTAGCGTTCATAAAAGAAAAGGTTTAACTGTACAAGAATGACCAATTCTTGCTTTAGGCTGACAGAAAACTGTTAAAACTGTTTCATCCTTGAATACAGACATCATTGTTTGTTACTGAAAGAACTCCTGAATATGTATGTTGTCTGCAGTAGGCAACCTAAGATCCCACATGGCATTGCATTTAAACCATAGACTGTATGATTTAAACCTTGTTCTATTTTTGTTTGTTATCCTCTTCGTGGATGGAGGATGTTTTTGTGTTGATAGTGTTTGAACAGAAAGCACAGCAGCCAAACGGAACATTTCCCTTGTGGAGTGTGAGGACCCATGTGGTGCTTATAGTCTTTCATTTGTGTGGGTGCTTGGTCAGACAATCTCTGTAATGCACTGGAACAATAAATGGATTAGGCTGCTCTTGTGAAGTTAAGAGTTTATGAACATATTTACTATGAATTTTTAAAACACTGAAACAGCAGGGACTCCAATACAAAACAAATGTAATTAAATTGTACCCATTAGCCTCAGATTTACTTTGTGTTTAGTAATAACTAGAACATTTTAGAATGCTAACATGTTCACAATGACATGCAAGGCTGATGGAAATGTTATTAGTTTTACAGGTCTTTGGAGCAAGGAGGTCATAAGGAGCAAGGTTACCTCCCCTTTCTCTGTTTTGCCCGCCCAGAGAATTTGGCCCACCCATGAGAAAGCGAGCAAAGTGGCAGTTGGTCAAGGCCACACCCCCACCCTCCACCTTGACCCCCCTCTCTCCTTCTCAATAGCTAAAGACACAGAAATGGCACATCCTAAGGAAAGCTTATTGTGGGACTGGCTCTATGGGAAAGAGACTTCAGATACAGTATTAGGGGACCACTAAGGTCTATAGAAAAGCATCCAAAGAGCACCATGTCATGGGACCTTTAAAACTGGAAATGTAAACCTCATGATGGCACTAGAAGGATCACTAAAGTTACTAGGATTCATCCTCTGAGCAGCATGGATATCCATACCAAATTTCATGGCAATACATCCAATAGTAACAGTTGTCAAGACACTGCTGGTGGCAGGAAGAATAAAGATCAAATACGTATGTGTGGAAATATCCAATAGACCAGCACACACTTAGAGTGAATGTAGAGAAGCAGAGAAAGGCAAACATCCAGACACAACATACCCCTGATTACAGGTGATAGCAATAGATTGTTAAGATTTTACAAAGCTGTCGAGATGTGCAGCAGACAGCCAGATAGGAGGATACAGTATCAGTGTCCTGCCGACAAACAAGAAGAAAATAGTGCAGGAAATATTGTGAAAACAGATGAATGAAAAAACAAGCTGAGATAGCATTCTGCACAAAGCCATTAAAATTCACCAATGCCACTGTAGTAATGCAGAGGGAAAGATTCACTTTGGCCTGGTGGTGCAGTGTACAGAAGTTTCCAAAACCAGCCTGATTGACTTAAATCCAACGGCTACTGTAACAAACTTTTTTGGCCTTGACTCAAACTTGAAGTGTGAAGCCAACGATTTAATGTCTTGCACAAAGAAAAGACTTGTCACAAGAAATTCAGTGCAACAGCGCAATAAAGTGGTCTGTCTGCTGCTCTAGTAGCCTATCCATCAAGTAACACACACACTGACGGTGAATACTGAGCCATAGCAGGGTGGTGTTACAACACAGCTCTCACCGTGCTTAAGTTAGCTGAGAACGAGACACACTGGCACCAGAGCACACAAAACAATCCAAACCAGATAAACCAGCAAGCTTGTCTTTCCACTTTGTGTTCAAAACATGAAATACTGTATGTCAATGCTCTAAGGTCCAATTGCAGACTTTAGTGCAGAGGCTTTGAAAATGTCCTCACACTCAACCCCAGTCCAGGAGTGGTTTGATCTATGAATGAGAACTGTTTTTGTTTTGTTTTATCTCAGGAGGTGCGGTTCACCCTTTTGCAAGCACGGTCACTGGTCTATTTGTTTCAGTAGTTTAGATTGCACACACAGAGCCATTCGATATAGTAAGTATAGTTTACCAATGAAGTAAAAAATTAAATCCCCACTGTAATAATTAAAGCATTCTAATTGGGGCATCATAACAAGTCCTTACAGGCTGATGTGTAATGCCTTTATTTCTGTGGGTGTGGTAATTATATCATGACTTTGATATTACGAGATGAGGAACATTGCTCATGAATGTGACTAATAAATGCAATTTTCTTTGAATAGATGCTGGCACTTTGCATTGCTTCATTGATCAGACCACTAAAGGAGCGTTCAGACCTTGAGAGTATAACATTTTATTGAGTTTTTATTTTTGTTGAGTTCAGGACCACAACTTGAGACATACATACATCCCCATACTCAGGACTGACATTTCAGAAATGGTTCTTAAATTGTAGATTTGGGATAATTAAGAGAAAGATGTAAATATTTCTTCTATAAATACTGTACATTATGGACTGAACTGATCTCTACTTTAAACCATAGAGCAGGGTCTGAACAGGAGGGAATGAACAATGTGATTTGACTTCATGGGTGAGAGGGTGGAAGTTCCTTGCTGCACAAAATGTCCTCTAAACTGAGCCCATATTCCTGTTGAGTGATTCATTATTATATTTGAACTCAAAGTTTTGCCAAGAAGGGGCAAGGCTGCACAAACCTGAGTCCAGGTGGTGTTGGCATGATGACAACTATGACAATACTATGATTTTAATTTGACTAACGCACATCGCAAACCATCTCAGATTTTTAGCTAAGACCTTGGACAACTTTAAAATCTACATTTATTTATAAACCTGTTGTAGTGTCAATGTTCAGTTCAGATGATGCACAAGGAACTCTTTCTAGAGTTCAGTAAAACTAAATAGAATAAAAACGGAAACAAAATGTGTACCCAAGTGCTCACACAGCCACAAAATAAATATTGTAGCAATAATTAAAAAGGTGTGGGCAGATACCTCGTTAAAGCAACATTCTGTTGATACACACAGTACTCACACAGTCAATATCTTGTATGAAATATTGAATAAGATAACACTGTGAACAAACTCAGCTCAGCTCGTTTGTTATACAGCATCATGACTGCCTCAATGTCTGCAGTGAAATTACAGCACATGTGGTTGAAATGTAGACTGGAAGCATGAACACTCACAGGTTGGTATGTGAACATCACCTTAATTGCCTTAATGATAAACAGATTCATTTAATCCAATTTAGTTGATTTCAGGTTTACATATTGATTTATAACCAAAACGAGGACACAGTGATTTGTATATCATTCTTAGGAATCTTTTATATTGAATATTACATACTGTAATTGTCCAACTGAAAATAGTGTAGCCTGGAGACAGCAACCTCTAACAATGTCTGACAACCTTTACAGGTACATTCACCTTTTAAATATTCAGGCCTTTCAAGCAATATTACACACTGTTTTATTGACAATAAATAAATAGATAAATAAATAGACTACATTTATCAGCATGTCATCTTGAGATACTGACACTGGGGAGGCAGCACAGTGGTGCACCAGGAGGGGAGGAGAGATAAATAAGGAATGACAACTACAAACCAAAATGCACCACAAAATGTTGGTTTTAGACACATACTATACGTGTTGTGTGAGTTGTGCAAGTTGGGGTAATATGTCTCTTATAGAGAATATAATACTGATTTGTTACAGCAAATACGTTTCGAAGGAAACATGATGAGGAAACATTGCTAATGGAATGATCTGTTAATGCTGAATGTATCAGTGAAATGTTCACTGACAACCTTTTTCTTTTTAACTACTTGTAGCAATGATTTAATTTATGGCTATGTTTAGACACTTAGGGCATGTAGTTGGGGAAAGATCATGGTCTTGATTAAATAATAAAGAGGTCAACTCTGATTTGAACAGGAGAGTCTTTTTAATCTTTCCCTAATATTAACTAAAGTGCTTCTGTTGCCTAAACCTAACCATACACAGGACTCAGGATGACTAACAGTTTTTATTGTTTAAGTGTTTTATCTCTGTGGCCCAGTGTATACTTACAAACCCCTCAGGAGAAAACGTGTCCAGCCTTTAGGATCCTCAGCTACTCTGTTATTCCCTCAGCTTTCCTCTTATACTTTAATTACCATAACTGTGTTAAACCTGGATTTCCTTATCTCCTCCTACATGAGCAGCCTGACAAAGAACCCCTACTACATCTCAATCTAGCCTTTTATTACTTGAGTCCCAGCCAGGAACACACCTGTTTCTTCTTCCAGTACCTTCTACTTACCCACCTGACGTCTGGATTCCCACAGTCTCACACCAAACACAATAGCAACATTTCAAACATCACAGAGATATACTGAGCTTCGTTCTTTAACGCAGTTGTGTAGGAAATATTTTCATCGGGTTCATCTCTCTGTATCTGGGAGGCAGAAACAATTTTGATAATGAGAAAAATACTGTATGTTTAATCTGGAATCTAATAAAAGTTGTTGTATTTTGTTATATTTCGGATGTTCTCACATCCTATCGGCATTAAATAATATGTTTGTTTTTTTTTGGTAAGTGGAATTTTTCATTTAAAAGTAAAGTGCACTTGAGCTTTTATTGGATTTATATTTCATTTCCCCAGTACCCTTAATTTGAAGTCGGTAGTTTCAGGTTTTACAAAGGAGTTAAATGGATCAGACGCTGTATCCTCAGGTATCTGCTGGCGTGGGTTATGCAAACTACTGCGACTACTTTTCTCAAGTGTTCTTTAGTATTTCTGGGTTATTAATGGAGCTGTCTGGTGCAGATGACGAATCCTGTATTTTATAAAAAGGATCATCAAGTAAAAGGAGGGAGAGTTTCTGCAGACTTTCAATGGAATTCAAACACATGAACTTTATGGATTTGTGTATTAAAGCAACCCAAATCATGACCATAATACAGAATCGTCACCAAGATTGTGTTCATTGCATGTCTATTGTATTGAATTGCATCAGACTTTACATGCGTATACAGTGCATTATATATTTGAGCACTTGTTAGTGTGCAGCTCAAGGGCAGTAGATACAAATTCTTCCCACAAAGTATCCACAACTGCATTGTATGCTGCAATTATGTTTAGTCTGCACCCACTTGTCACCGCTTTAAAAAAACATTAACTGTGTTCATGTGGAAACATCTTAATGCCAGATTGAATTAACATCTTTGCTCAAATCTATAAAAAAAACATGCAAGTAATTTGCTTATCTGGTTATCTAAATTAGTTTTATTAGTGTATGAAAAGGTTAAATATAGCATAATTAATATTTGTGTTCGTTGGTTTTTCACAATAGACATTTTGGCATGTTAGAGCAGATAAACACATTGTTTAATCCTTTTGTTATTGGGTTTTGGTTTTGAAAAGACAATAAAAAACTACACCACTTTTCAAACTCTTTAGATGCTGAGTATCACTTTTATCAAAGCTTCATGCACCACACAAATCAAAGGCTTGACAGGCCGTCCATAGTTACCGATGTAAAGCAATTTTTGAACAATCACTGTTAGGGATAGGGGTTTATCAGTTGTCACCTCTCTTGAATGTATAATGTTAGTTAAAGGTGCAATATGTAATATTGTGTGTAATACTGGCAGCTAGCGGTTAAAATAGTTACTGCACTACCAATTCAAAATACTGGAGAGTCGTCTCCCCCGCCCCCTCCTGCCCAGACTCGAAGTTCACGGGGGTTGCCAGGCTGAGACCGCAGCATTCACAACAATGTAGCTGGACGCTTTTCTCACATAGCCAGACATTACTCCACAGCACAGCCGAGTAGCTAACGTTAGATGCTAGTCTCACATAGCCAGACACTACTCCACAGCACAGCCGAGTAGCTAACGTTAGATGCTAGTCTCACATAGCCAGACATTACTCCACAGCACAGCCAAGTAGCTAACGTTAGATGCTAGTCTCGAATAGCCAGACATTACTCCACAGCACAGCCGAGTAGCTAACGTTAGATGCTGGCTATATTGACAGTCATAAAAGCCCGTGCTCACGTGGAGCTCTGTAACCAACTAACAGACACACTTTTTTGGCTTAAAATTACAGTATGAACCGCTAAAAACACAACAACCTCACTGTCCTCTCCACACGCCAGTCAGGCACACTTCCTCGGCTTAGAATTACAATACGAAACGCTAAAAATACCACTACCTTGCCGACGGAACACACTTCATTGGCTTAGAATTACGGCAACAATCGCTAAACACACTGCAAACTTATAGTCCCCTCTTTCCGATTTACAGCCCCCCTCTCGTGGCTTAAAATAACTCACAGTTGTCGGCTCCAGCCGCTGAAGAGGCTACACGCTGTAAACAGCCATGGGCTGCCCGGTAACGTTAACAGTTAGCAGGGTTAGCATGGCGGCGTTAGCCAGGACCAGTCGGGATCACTTCACTGGCTATGTCTCAATTGTTTTTGGGAGTAACCAACTCGGTTACTCTAGCTATATAATTCAATGTGAGTACACAAATGTTGAAATGACAAAAAATGCCCATCCCTAGTAGCTGTGATAAATTAGCGTGGAGCTAATGCTTACCCGTTCAGGAGAAAATAAGCCAACTCTGCGTCCTTTTGGGCTCTAAGCTGTCTCCATCTTTCAAATACATCTCCAATATTTACCAGGGGGTTGTTACGTCTCTGGTCACGCAACTGTTAGAAACATGCTGTTTTCTTTTTTTTATGTCATGTAGAATCTATCTCCGTTGATCCTGTTCGTTTGTTTGCTGCTTTCATGGCTGTACTACTGTTACAGCTGTAGCGCGCTGGGTTTACGTTTTTACAGGTATATCTGGCAACCCGGCCTGCCTGTTAAACTGGGCCGTTGATAACAACACACACATCAAAACATAAACATAAATTCCGTCACGGAATGTAAATTTCAAAAAGAAAAAATACTGAAATTAGCATTGTTGTCAGAAAAGATAGTATTTCAGTTTAACATGTTTCCTTAATATCTGATAAGGCATTGGTGTCATTTTTGGATTTATTACAGTACAAATATTACATATTGGACCTTTAATCATGTTCCTTTTTTTTCAATGTGTCAAATATGTTTTAAAAACAAAGAATGTGACCACAACTAAGTAATGCAATGCCAATTAGTGCATATTAACTCAGAAGTGTCAGTAAACCCCCTAAACATAACATATTTTAAATGATCCATGATGTATTTCATTGGATGCTGCTTGAGCTTTATGGTTCCACATGTCCCTACTCCCTACAGCACATCATCACAGGACGCAGTGTGACAGCATCTCCTGACAGCATGATACTCTAATGCATTATTCCCAACCTTCACCGATCCAGCATTCAATCACAGGCTTGTACGGGGTTAGTATCACTTCATCAAAACACTTGTCCTAAATAGCAATAGTATTTCATTTGGTCCAGACAGAATGACAGCCACAAATTGTGAAAAATATATACCCATGTTCAAACACAAAAACCCAAACCAAAAGCATGTTTTATGTACTATAAGTGTAGCCTGGTCCTACCAGACTCTCGTACATTTCATTTGAAAATCAAACTTTTCCCAAACCCCGTGGGGAGGAGGGCCACAACATCATGGCCACCAACAAAACTCAGCAAATATTGTTCTTGCTCGGGCTTTAACTTCTTCGATATTCAGCGTTGCTGCCACAACGGACCAAATGGCTTCGCTCGCATCTTTCTGGCACACGTCTTCAACGTCATTGTTTTCAGCCAGTCCCTCTGTTCGCTGATTGGAGAAAACATAGATTTATATATAAAGGCCTTAGAAATAGAAAGATATAGAAAGGCCTATATATATATATATATATATCTATGGGAGAAAACCCAAGAATATAGAGAGCCGAAGTCACGCCCCTTCCGGTGGACCTCATGGGACCTTAACTCAGAAAAAATATGAACGGTAGTGAACGGGGAGAAGCAAATTATTTTTTTATCCCGTTTGAATTGAGCCATGGATTACAAATATGATGTTTGTCAATTTAAAAGATAATTTTTCAACAGAAGAAAGTCTCAGTAGGTTTAGTTTTGTGTGAAACCGCTCAGTAGACTACATCTCCCATCTCACACAATCTACCTTATCTAGCTTGATGCTCAACTTGCTCGCTAGCTAGCTAGCTTAGCTCTGTTAAACAACATATGTAACGTTATCTTAACTGCTGTGTTTTATCCAGTGAAGTGTTTTCAGCAGATAAGCAAAAGAACAAGCGAGATCCTCTGCTCATTTGAGTAACGTTACAGCCCTGGTACGATACACACACACATCGTAGCTTCAGCGAGACGTCATCCATGAGACATTGAAATGTGTAGTCTTTCTAATTACGTATTTTTACAGTCTTATACTTCAACAGTTTAACAATAAACTGAGACTGGAATAAAAAAATAATTATTATCTCTCCATTGACTCTCGTTCATATTTTTTCCGAATTAAGGTCCCATAGACCGGAAGTAGAAGGGCGGGACTTTGGCTCTCTATACTGCAAACCCAGACGGAGTAGTGAAGGAAAATGAAAATTGAGCGGAAGTACGTAGTAGGGCGGAGCCAGGCTACTATAAGTGTGGGGATCTTACTGGAAATACTCTAACATGCTAAATGCTGCCTGAATATTACAAGAGAGTAATTATTGTTGGCTTTAATTGTGTTCAACCAAATATTCGTATTGTTCTCATTATAATTATTTCAAGAATTTAAGGGGAGACAACTTTCTTTGGTTTGTCTATAGGTCCTGATCAGTGTTGGGAATAACGACGTTTAAGTATAACGGTGTTACTAATGGCGTTATTTTTTCAGTAACGGAGTAATCTAATTAATTACTTTTCCCATTGTTGCAATGCCGTTATCGTTACTGAGAATGTAAAGTGGCGCGTTACTACAATTTGGTTGAATGAAGCGCGAGGTGAAGGTGTCAGGCTTTGGCTACACACCAGCTGCCTGGAGACAGCGGGGGGGAATGATGACGCTGTTGCAAATGCGATGATGATTGGCTGGGTGGGCGGATACCCTGCTCACGCTGTCTCACTGGAGGGAAGGAATGATGACGCTGTTGCAAATGCGATGATGATTGGCTGGGTGGGCGGATGCCCTGCTCATGCTGTCTCACTGCACGCTCTGACTACCACTAAACACAAGACAGCAACAATGGCGACGAGCCAGGGAAATTCAAAGGTAGCGTTCTCAAACTGGAATTACCGGCACTACTTCTCGCTAATTGAAATTAAAGGCAAGAATGTTTATGTAACATGCACGCTATGCCCAGGAAAAAAGACTTTATCCACGTCTGCCTCAAGCAACTCAAATCTTATGAAGCATCTCACATCAACACATGCTAACACGACACTTGTTGCTGCTGCTAACCCAACCCCAAGCCCAAATGCAGTTAGCGTGAGCTCCAGCAAAGGAGACGGAGCCACTCTGTTAAAACAAGCAACGCTCGATTTTTCGGGTCATTAACAGGTGACCAAGGCCGAGCTGAACACATTGATTGCAAGGTATGTTGTTGAAAACATTCTACCCCTGTCCACTGTGGAGTCTGAGTCATTCAGAGCTATCCTAAATACCAAATGTTCTAAAATACTGTATATAGTGTTTTTATTCTTCAATCAGTTAATATAAACATATTTGAAGATGTTATAGAA
The DNA here is from genome assembly GCF_004354835.1 of Perca flavescens. Lineage (NCBI taxonomy): Eukaryota > Metazoa > Chordata > Actinopteri > Perciformes > Percidae > Perca > Perca flavescens. The sequence continues at coordinate 16,285,605 of NC_041347.1, read as the reverse complement.
TGTAATAGCGTTATAGAACATAAAAAATAACGTCAGTTACTTTGCTGAGTAACTAATTACTTTTACAATGTGGTAACTGAGGTACTAACTGAATTACTTTTTGGGAGAAGTAATTTGTAACTGTAACTAATTACTTTTTTAAAGTAAGATGACCAACACTGGTCCTGATATAATCAGTGCTAAATGAATGCAGAAATTATCATCTTGACTCTTTACAGTGTCCTGGAATGTAGCATCAGTATGAAATGGTGAGTGGAACTCACTTCAAAGTTGATTTGGGTATTTTCACCTCACATCCGTGGGTCAATGATGTTTTTGTGCAACTTGGAACAAGAAGGGAGACAATTTGGGATTGGGGAAAAATAAACCTATGTCTTTAATTTTGTTGAAAAGAGAATTGACTTTTAACAGAGCATTGAATAGTGCATTTTTGTTAATATCTTTTAAGAAGTGTTGAAATACAAGCAATGTTGATTATTTCGTGTCTTTGTATAGAAAGAGGCAATACAATCTTTTACACTCAGCTCTACAGTATATGGGCGCACTTTTTAGCGCTGTAGGAACAAACTGGACTTTATTCTAATTAGGTGATATAGCTGTCTTTTTTGGCCGAAGGGTAGATCCTGGACATTGATGGGTTTTCATTATGTAATATACAATATATATATGAGTATCAAACATAAAAATGAAAATGAACAATGGGTTGTTGAATTTTCATTTTGTCCATAACTATATTAACAGAGAGATAGGAAATGAGATATTTCTTAATTTGATCAAATCATTTCCACTGTATGTATGTATCATCCATAAAAACACATGGAAACCCAAACATAGAGACTTCTGTAAACATATCACTTACATCCTTTATTTAATTTGGATTTTTCCCACTAAAAATTAAGTACAAAACCCCCATGTCCTCATAAAAGAAAATACAATTAAAAGGTGTTTTCCCTTGATTACAAGATAAAGATCTTATAATTACATGATACAAAGTCATAATTATGGATTAGTAAGACATACGTATACGATACTGAAGTCTGTTCTCTTTAATTTGTTTCCACACGAATGAAGTTATCAGTAAGTCAAAGAATCAATCTAATCTTTGGAAGATTATTAAGAGTCTAGTAACAATATTCAAGATTGAATGTATAGTTTTTTGTTATTGCTGCCTATATTATTTCAAGTTCTACTGCATTATGTGCACAATGTTCCTTTATTGTTTATCTCCCTCATTACCTCCAAATAAAATAAAGAGAAAAAGTGTCAGACAGGTGTGAATTGATCAAGATTGCAAAAAGGCATCAATAATAATAATAATCAATAAAAGGCAAATTGGGCTATTGTTTTATTTAATTAAATTATTTACCCAACATCTGCCACTCTCTCTTTCAAAGGACAGTTTCTCATGATCTTGCTTTAAGAGCTTGCAGTGTATTTAGAGGTATATACACACCAGAGTTAGAGAATTATTTGGATTAAGCCTTAGATGAGAGTAGTACATGAAACAAAGAAAAGCTGCAGCTGTTAGCACAGCCACATAAAGACGGACTTGCTCTCTGACATCTAGAGTGTCAGTGGGGTGCTTTGAGGATCTAACAAGTGTTGCCAGCTGGAGAACAGTGTGACAGCGAGAGCTGGTAACACTGTTTGAAAGCACCATTCCGACTGAGGCAAAACCAAAAATAGGATGTTTTTCCTAATCTCAATCTTTATCTGTAGTCACAACCTTTATTCTACTCCTGGAGAGGCTGACGGCGGCGTGGCTACCTGAGACAGTAACACAGAGCAAAATAATATGAACAGATATTGCACTGAAAGTTGGATGTAATTATTTTTAAATCCAAAATGTTCTTAAGTGAAAATATGCTGCATGAAAGAGAGTTTTATTTCGCAGAATTGTCATATAATGGCATTTTTTTGTGATTTAAGTGATTAGTCTCGCTTTGCCAGACCCTCCTCCAAACCACGCTGAAGGAGGGTCTGGCTACTCCACATAGCATTCGGGGATGGGATCCTGGAAGTGGAACGTCGAGGATATAGATTATGAAGTGATTTAGCTGCTGCCTATCTTATGTTGAATAACCAAAATGTCAGTTCATCAAAATAGATATTTACTGATAACGACTATAGGAAAAATCAATACCTAAACCTAGCTTTAGTTTTAGCTAAGGCTATCTCCCAAGCTAGCTTTGATATAGCCCTCTTATGGCGCTTACCCACTGCTAGTACCAGCTCTGCTCGGCTCGACTTGGCCGCAGTGCCCCGTCCTCCATTTTCCATTGCAGATTTAGTACCGCCTCATGCATGAGGCGAGCACCGCAGGAAACTGCTGTGACTTAACGCGACACACATAGAACGTCAAAGGTGTGTTGTTTTTTATTCTTGGCATTTGTGGCTGTTGCTACAGCCAGAAGACACATTTTGTCTCAAAAGAAGCTGGCGGAAGCAAAAAAAGCAGGTACCTTACATTACTGTACTTTACCTGTCTGGTTGCTATATAGTTTTTACGATCGATTTTCAGTCACTGCAAATTTAAAAAAGCCATTCTCAGAAATCACATATTTCTATAATATTTTTATATAGTAAAACAGATGTCAGAAATTTAGATACAAGTTATAATTAACTAATACATTTTACCGACTATATTGCCTGTGTTTTGCCTTTGTAAGGCAGCTTACCTGCACCTGACCTCTAATTGCTTGTATTTCTTACATTTATTTTGGAAGTAGCAAGTAGCTGTATGTTTGCATGGCAGTAGAATTTGATTGCTGCAGCCTCCCCAAATTTATTACTTCCTTGTTCTACAGGCTGACTGACTTCATAATATAAACCACCAAACAAGCTGTTATCAACCATGTGGTTGTACAACTAGCCTTCCTGTGTTTAAACAACGCATTCTCACGAACAGGTTCGTATGACATCATGCGCCTCAGCGGAGACATCAAGATCCAGCATATAGAGTGAAACCTGTAATTCAAATCAACCGACAACTTTGATGTCACCATTTATATGAACATGCTATCATGCCACTTACATTTTAAACATTATCATCATCATTATGTGGATTACTGATTTAAATTATGCAAAATGAAGGTATAAATACAACTGTGAAATTATAATTATAATTTTGTGTCCAATCAGTGTGTTGCTCAGTCTCTGTTGGATTTTTCTCAAAAGAAAACTATTCAAAATATTTGTTTTTACAGTCAGACACAAAAAGAACTTATAAACTGGTAAACGATTATTAAATGCCTTTGAGACTGATCCGTCTTCTTAGTATTTTGTATTCACTCAATGGTCATAGTCGTGCTAATGTGAAGCAACGACTGAATGACACCCAACACTTGCTCAGACTTGCCAGCATGAGCCAAGAACCGCCTGGGGAACTGATCATGACGACAGCAAGGAGCAGGGATTGAGTCTCACAAAAGATGACTCACATGGAGGCTGCTTCAGGTAAAGAAAACTCCCTGTGACTTAATGCATAGGTTACTTTATCTCCACACACACCCAGATGCAAGACACAACTAAACAATGGCACAGATATCTTGTTCTTCATGGGTCTTTTCAGGTGAAGCCACAGTGGAACCACCAGAGGTGTTTCAATATTAAGAAAATAATAGTGTCTTCATATTCATTACATACTTACATAATCACACACTGTATAATTGTTGTTGGCTTGAAGGAATAGCTTGACATTTTTGTACAAATTAAACAATATAACATGTTATTTAATGAGTTTTAGAGTATATTTTGTTATTGTTATATTATATTGTTACTCCTGGTTTCCAGTGTTTATCCTAAGCTAAGCTATGTGGCTGTTAGCTGTAGCTTCATATTCAGCTAATGCAGTAATGAGTTGTTTTTATCTTAATCTAGGCAAAAAAAGCGCATAAGCATATTTCCCAAAACATCAAACTATTTCTTTCAGCATGTCCTCACCCAGAAAACGACCATATAGGTTGATTGTGCAAGTTGCTCATAAAAACCCAAGGACTAGTGTCATTCAGCCAAATGTTATGTAGAGCTTAAGGATACTTTACATTCAAACCTGGACTGACCTGAGAAATGCTTTGGGGCTGACTGCGGAGATACTCTGAAGCTGGATGAAATCCAAAAGCTAAATTTTCTCCACCTCTGGAAAGTTAAAACATTATTCCTGTCACAGTGGTGCCTTACGGGCATTGTTGGTGTCTGAACACTTTTGAAGCGGTAATATTTGATTTTAAGAGTGAATTGAGAAAAACTCTCACACATGGGCACTTTAAATGAAAAACCTTTCGGCTAATATAAAACCCACCTCCAGTAATAATCACTTGAATAATTTATCACGTGCTGTTCTCAATTTTGTATTTTCAATATAGCAAATGTTAGTTTTTTCAACCTGAAGAATTTTACCTTGAGATCATTATGATCTTGCAAATGGATCCCACTAAAATCTAAGTATTTTTTTCAATAAAAAAAACTAAAAACATTTCAATATCATTTTTTCAGTTAAATATCATTTTTTTCAGTTAATCTTGTTTGAGTCCTGCTTTAATGAATTGTAGCATGGGAACAACATTTAGTGTTGAAGGTTAACTTTTTAAAGTTTTTTAAAGTAAACTTTCTTTTGTGTATTTCCTGAATGAAAAGAACTGGAAAACCAGTCCATTGAATTGTGCTTTTTAGAAGGGTTCTCTGAAAGACAGGAGTTTTCACAAAAGAATAAAAAGGTATTATTGCCTCCACACAGTGGTATCACAGTCTGAGTGTCAGCAGTGTTTACAATATGAATATAATCATGACGCCATGAACACACAATATGTACTGTAAATATTCATGGTTCAGAGTGTAAATGTGACACATTGTGACTTACATGTCCATTAAATAGACCACCTCCACTTCGACTAGCATATCAATTCTGTTGTCCAATCATGTTTTTTACAATTAAGAAAACAATTAAAAATCAAGTCATTTTTATCTGCCAAGAACTTACAGTAGAAACAGTAATTCATGCTTTAATTTCATCAAACAACAAAACTCAATAAACTAGAGGTGCTAATTCAAAACTTTGTAGTCAGACTCATAGCCACGTCCAACAGGAGAGAACACATCACTGGTTTAGAAATCACTTCATTGGCTCCCATTTCGCCTGTGGATTTTTAAAATTTTAATGATCACTTTTAACGCTTGTAGGCGGTTAGCTCCAAGATATATAGCTGACCTCCTGCCCCACTACGAGCCTCACTGCAACCTGAGATCCTCTGGCAAAAAAACTAAAGGTGACCGGGCCTTTTATGTTTGAGCCCCTCAGTTGTGGAATGACCTGCGGGTGGAGATCAGGGAAAAAAACACATTGCCGTCTTTTTTAAGGAACTTTTAAAAACTATTTCAGACCATTGTTTTTATCATAATATTTTCTTTATTTATTGTCTTTTTTATTGTATGTAAAGCGCTTGCTAACTTTGTTTGGAAAGCTCTTCATTAATAATGGTATTATTATTTCTCTTGTGTTTTGCAAAATTAATAATTTTTGCTTTCCTAAAAAAACTCATAATTTTTGTATAATAAATACAAAAGAGATATTCATAAATACAAAAAAACATGACTTGAAGATTCATTCACGTTTTTTAGCCTTCAAGGGAATACTTGTTGTATGCTCTTGTGAAATGGTGTTGGTGATTGCAGCTCTTCCTTGTAAGAATGCAGATGTTACATCATGAGCCAGTTTCTCAAGTGACTTAGTAAAAGCTGACCAGACAGGACGAAGAATGCCAAATGTCACCAATATGAATCTATAATTGTGTCTTAATCAGTCCTCCTATAAGCAAGATTTTACAAAATAAGGAAAATGAAGAAAGCTCACAAAATCTCTAATATTGCTTCATACTAAATGTCTGGATCCTTCCTGCATTTACAAGGACATTAGAAGTGCTTTTTTGCTGACAGTCGCAAGACCAGCTGTGTCCCCACCACAGTCTGGATAGGTCCACCCCTGATATTTCAGCAACATCTGAAGTATGATCAAAGTGAATAATGATCAATGGTTTAGTTAAGTTTATTTATGTTTGTGGGCATTTTCCCATTAAGAAATTGCAATTTTTTTTTTTGTCACCTGATGCAGGTCAAAAAATACAAAGCAAGTAAATGTTGAAGCAAAATCACGCATTATTGTGTCAGTATGTGTAAACTTCACAGCACTAGACAAATCATTTTGCTGAGGTCCAGTGCCACTAACCCTGAGGTATTCATCAAAGCCTCTTTGTCATTATCTTGATTTTCGTCAGAGTGAACTTTGTACCTGAAGAGAGTAGGGGAGTGGCTAAATGTCTCAAACAGGTTTATGGCTGCATGTGAGCAAGTATCCAACCAACCATTTGCATGTCAAAACTGGAATCCACACCCTGTGTCTGCAGACTGCTTATCATGTTGAGACACCTCCTTGTCTTTGTTTCGTCCAGCAGGCAGTTTCTCCAAATATCGAACATAAGCTGAACATACATAAATCTGAGAAGGATACTCACGGAGCAGTCAAGAGGATTTTAACAAAGTTCACAATCCAAATGTAAGTTGTTGTTGCTGAGCATAAGATAATGTAGTTGTGACTAGCGTATAGCAAGAAGCAGCGTCTCTGTAAGAATATTAAGCACCTTAGTTTTCCACTGAACAGTGGGAGGTTTGTAAGTGATTATGCTGTTTGTACAAAGTTGTGATGTGCAGTATATGTAATGATTTAATTATAACAGCTGTTCAATGTTTTTTTTATGTTTGGCATATCTATTTAAATAAGATACAGCAGAGTTAATGCTTACTTCAAAGGATCTTTGACATGCAAAACTGAAAACAGATATATGATTGTATAAGCACCGCAGCAGGGTCTATAAAAGAGCCTACATGGAAAAACAGAGACGGCTTCACGCGTACATAATACCGGCATCTGAAAGTAAAAGTTAACACAAACTTCCCCATGTCAGGCTCTCAGCCATACAGCTGCTATAAATCACAGATTTATCTTGCTTCTCTGTTCTCTTGACATTCAGATATATAAGACATGACAGATGACATACTAAAGTGAAATGCTTGCATCTTTAAAATGTCACTTATTTCTGTGCTTTCATCCAGTGAGGTTTGATTTATGTCATCATCATATCATTTCAAGGTGTTTTAAATAAAATGACATTAACCTAAAACAGGTTTTTATCCCGTATGAGGTAAATTTAAAAAATAAAGTTTTTTTGCAAGCTTTTGCTAAATTTTCATTGAGAGATTTTATTAATTATTAAATGGTAACTTAATTTGGAGGCGTACTAAAAGAACAAACAGGTTCAGTGTCTGTAAATGATGAGTCAGTTTTCATGATGTGGCTTGTTGGAAGCAAATCTCATTTACCATAAACCATAGAAATAACAGGAAAGTCATGTCTTGTGTAATACTGTTAAAGAATAGATGGAAATATTGAGTATGTATTGCTGTGTTTTTGAATTCAACATATTGGAAAATATAGGCCTCTTTACTACTGTGGTACACACAATCCCAATGTAAACAAACACTGTATCTTTTACAATACGCTCTTGTTTAACTACTGAGAAACAATTAAGGAATTAATCAAGCTTAACAAGTATGTATTACTTTAAATCAATTGGTTTATTCAGAGTTTGTGCAGATAGCTGAACACGAGACAATGGTTCATTAACAGAGTATTTGTGCATTCTGTTCTCAAGTTACCCATCTCTATCTACTTTAAAGTCTGTGATTCAGTGCCAGTTAGCTATTCATTAATCAGCTCCTGCTTTGTTTCTCAGAAATGTGTTCACCTTATTGTAACACCAATGAAAATCACTTTCCTTAATTATTATTATAATATTTACACTGTGGTATAACCTTTCCATGTATTACTACTTTACACTTTACTTTGCCTGATTATGCTTAACAAGAGTCTTTCAGCATGTTCCACTGCTGCAATGTTTGTTCTCTGATCCTGACATCCTGTCATTGATTTCTATTATCTATCTTTCAGGTACTAAAACGTTCTGGAGCGATGGAGTCTCCAGAGTTTTCGCTGCTGTCCTCCCTGAGGGGAGAATTGAAATCAGAGATCCATCCGGATTACATCCAACCCCACTATAGGGAATCATATCGCCTGGCGATTGATCGCCTGGCGAGCGGCGGCAGAGACAGTTACCAGGAGTTCCTCAAAGAAGAACGTATGGGAAGCTTCCTCTCAGAGAAAGAGATCCTCTTCATCACTGAAAATGTAGAACAGCTCCCACTTCAAAACCATGCAGAGGAAATCAATGGTCCACCGGACAACCAATCATCCTCAGGGACGTACTGGCCCATGCACTCGGATGTGGACACGCCAAATTTGGAGTTGGGGTGGCCGGAGGTCATGCATGAAATACTGCAGACAAATATAGATCTGCTTTTTCATCCACCCAGACAAAACAACCCCACAATCAAAGAGGTGATCCGGAAGCAAGTTCAGGATGCGAGACAGGTAATCAAATCTATGTACCTGCAACAATGCGCTGAGACAGAACCCCAAAAAAGCACTGATGTGTGGTGTTCAGACTGATATAGCTTTGTCACAGAGCTGCAAATTGTCTCAGACATAATGTACATTTTTCCCACTGTGTGTATTTTGTGATAAAGTATGTAAGCACCTTATCCCCTCAGGACATCACGTCCACAGACTTTTGTTGCTCTGCTGGGGTTGTCAAGGTCAATATCTGGTTTTGCAACTCACAGTCATAAAAAAGGCAACCATATTCAGCACTAGCACTACATTATAGCATCATATTCATTACACAGTTAATCATAAACTAGTTATTTAGCTCAATATTGTGGTTAGTGGACCGTGTTAGTGCGGCACTGGGTCTTAATTAAAGTAACTTACACAGCAGAAGACTGACAGGGATGGGTGGAGAATACAACATATCAGCTCAAAGAAAAGCTAATGAAAGCCTTTTCTCTCTTTCCCCCATAATTACAACCAGTGCAGTGTAAAGTAATCCAAATTAAACATGTCATGGGACGCAACAGCTTGATTGTCTCTCTCTTTTTGAAAGTTGAATAATATTTATTTAAATGTATGCATATTTTGGATGTTGCATGCATGGTTACGAATGATGACTACCACTTCTCATGGTTCATCTGAGAGACAGAAACCTGTTGCTGCTTCATAATATTCAATATTTTTCAAATTGCACTTTATCATGATGAAATTCCTAGATGAACTGTAATTGCAGTTTGTTCAAAGTGAAATGAGAGAGAAAAACCTTTAACCTGGTCCTCCAATACTCCTGTTTCTGTACAGATAGAAAAATGTTTTCCCTGCATTCATTCCTTCTTCTGTATCGATCTCAGTAAAATTATATTGGTTACCTTCACTGCATATGCTTAGTCTGCCTCTGTTTATGATAAAACAATTTTAGTTTTAGCATCACTTTGAGGTTTTATCTGTTTCTAGGTGTCAGACTGTATATATTTATATTATTAGTTTATAAATGAGGACTGTGAGTGTGCTCTTCATTCACAGGTATAGCGTGTAAACTGGTTTCATGATCTCTGGTCTTTGGGACGTTGAACTGATCCGGATTCACTTTGTCCACGCAGGTCATTGCCATCGTGATGGACACGTTCACTGATGTAGATATATTCAAAGAAGCTGTCGACGCCTCTATAAGAGGAGTCCCAGTCTACGTGCTTTTGGATGATTTCCATTTGAAAAGTTTCCTCACAATGGCCGAAAATCAAGACATCAAAATTCAACAACTCAGAGTAACTATATGATTTAAAACATCCATTTGATTCTCTGAATTTTAACTAACTTTATTAGAGCAAGCCTACATTTTGAAAAGTAATTACACATTCTTTGTTTCTGTGGTTGTTGGCTAGAAAATATAGTTTGACCTCTAGGAAATGCACTTATTCACTTCCTTGCTGAGAGTTAGATGAGAAGATTGATACCACTCTCATGTTTTAAGAGAGGTATTGATCTTCTCATCTAACTCTCAGGAAGAAATCAAATAAGAACATTTCCCAAAATGTTTAACAATTCCTTTAACCAGAGAGGACACTGTTGAGGGAATGTAAATTCACATGCATACAAAGGTGCAAATGTTGATTAGAATCTTTTTTAATAGCCTAGGACATCAGTTTAATTTCAAAGCTGGTTTCTCCAGCTTGTTTGGGCAGAGTCATCATTATTTTTCTGTGGAAGCGATTATAAAGATTCAAACACACCCTTTGAGTTCCCATCAAGTGCACATCACATGCCAGCAACGACAACTGAGGGACTTGATGCCATACATTTCAATTTGTCAGATTAATCTGCACAGTTACATCTGTTCACCTCAGATCTTTTTTTTTGATGATTGACATACTTCTTACCTTCTGCTGTAAGATTTAACCACATAAATCTTTTCTAACATGTTCCTTTCACTGCTTTGACTGCAGAACATGAGGGTGCGCACTGTGAAGGGTCAGGATTATCTCTGTCGATCAGGAGCTAAATTTCATGGGACAATGGAGCAGAAGTTTCTTTTAGTCGACTGCCAGACGGCAATTTATGGCTCATACAGGTAAATAAAACTGCAGTGGTTAAGACTACTGAGGCATAAACTAAATGCTTCATCAAGCAAAGCACTGCATTTACTGACACGCCCTACAAAATTGCTGTCATCATTTCTTGTTAATGCCTTTTGAATAAGATGACTAGGGCTGGTCCGAATACCATTTTTTGAGCTTCGAAGCTTCGCTAGTAATGAGCATCGAATATTCGAAGCTTCGGAGAGAGGGGGCTGAACATATTATCTCTAATAATGGCAGGAATCTCTGTGTCTGTCTGTTGTTTGCATTTTGATTATTTTGAGAACCTTTAATCCAAACGACTTCACAAGGGAGTGCAGTGTCGTATTTGGTGCGATATAGATAGACAGGCCAGACGCGTTCAGAATTAATAAACTTTTAACCGCCCGGATCACCGTCCCGTCAACGGGACACTTTGTGACTGGGGCGTCGCTGTAACCTCGATAAAACTTCCACTCTGAGCGTTTTTATAACTTTAAAGCATTAAATCTTTAAAATATACAGCCATGTACACAACTGTTACAAAGTAACAGAAAATAAAACAATTCAGCCGTAATCTGCGCAGCCAAGAGTGCATGCATACCTGTTGTCGTTGTCCTTTCAGCAACAAAGTGGTATTTTGACCAAAACTTGATTTTCATAAATCCCCAAGAGTCCAAGGAAATGTAATATCCAAGCTTTATATTCCAAAACGATCTCTTCGCCTCACAATGTTGAAGTTTCTGGCCGAATAACAACGGAAAAACGCTAAACAGTTTTCCATTTCCGCACTTTTTATCACCGCTAGCTTCTCTGCCCAGCTTGCTAAATGCTCGAAGTGGCCGTCATTGTGTAAGTATATTCTTCTTCTTTGTAGTTTATTGGCGGTTGGCAAACCAACTTAAATGTGCATTACCGCCACCAACTGGACTGGAGTGTAAACGAGAGATAAATGCAGAAAATAAATAAACCAAAATAAAAAAAATAATTAAATAAAATGAATATTCGAATATCAAATTTTCAAATCGAATACCAACCCACCGAATGAATATTCGAATATTCGGGTCCAGCCCTAAAGATGACCAAAACTTTCTAGAAAATGTGCCAACACAAAACAGCTGTTTAAAAAGAATCTTTCTCAGACTGGAAGTGGAACCTTTATATAAGTGTGGGTGTGCTTTTTGTCTGTAGCTTTTTGCTGCATCTAGATAAGAAGTTAAACGCACAAGCAGCATTTTGAGGGTTCACAAATCAGTCTTTTTTCCCCAACATTAAATTAATAAATAATCTTTTTTCGTGTTTGTTCGCAGCTATGCATGGTCATTTGAGAAGATCAATCTGAGCATGGTGCAGGTCATCACAGGCCACCTGGTGAAGTCCTACGACGAGGAGTTTCGAACACTCTACGCCCGGTCGACTGTGCCAGCTGAACTCTGCCCCCCAGAGGGTTTGTTCCAACACAACGAGCCACACGGAAAAACGATTTTGCCAGAATATCATTCCGACCAAAAAATTGAGCGCAGGGACCATTTGAGGCACACGCTGGACACAGTCTATCGGAAGACCTGTGAGAGGAAACTAGGCGTGAGAGACCTTGAGGAGAAGCTCTTTGAAGAGGAACCTAACAGGTTTGTGCCCTTGATTGAGAATGGGATCGGCGTTCAGAACAAGATGCCCCAATATCAGTCTACAGAGATGATAAACTTCTTGAAAAGGCACAGCTATGCTGGGGAAAGGGAAGATGGATATATGCCGCAGAACATCAGGCCCAGAGCGAGCAACTGGAATATCTCTCGAGAAACAGGAAACGGAACAAACAACTACCCCACGGATAATTACTTACAAGTGCCACAGATACACAGAGGTCAAAACATACGTCAATCTTACAATGGCAAGGATAAACAGATTCTGTCCATGCAGCAAAGCATGCCAACACTAGAGAATACGTCCAAGTCGTTCATGCGCACATGGAGGATTGAGTCTTACCTCAAAAACCCTGACGTCCCATTTGGAGACTCTTGTGACTATTTAGACCAGTTTGAACCACAGGACAAAGCTAACTCATTCATGCACGGAAGGATGAGGTCTTCCCTTGTTTTCAGGTCCCCCATACCAGAGCATATGGACCCAAACAGACACATTAACAACTCCTCAACTGGTGTTAACTCCTCAGCAGCACCAAACACTCCTTTTCACTATTCATCTAGGCATTGGAATCCAACAGCAGGAGCTGAAAATAGAATAGGTAATGAAGATTTCATGGTAAAGAGACAAGCTTCGCAGTTTTTGGATGACAATTGGAATAATTCAAGCTATGGCCCAGGTAGAAACATCCACCATTCTGTATATGCTAGCTTAGGCAGAGCTAAAGGTGGAGACATAATCACAAACCCAGACATGCTAACAGACAGTTGGCACAAAAGGCATAGCGTTGCAGATCCAAGATCAAACACTGAGTACATGCATGAATCATCAGATCACATGCATGGAGCTTTCCCAAGGATGCAAGGGACTAGAAGCACAACAGGGATCAATGCACTCAATGGAGGATACAGGTCAAATCTGAAAGAGGATCAGAGATCTGTTTCTCATTACGATGTCAAGAGTAGCACAGGCACAAGGAGCCCTGGTAGACCTAATCCCACTTGGCAGGAGCCCCCATCCAGGACTGTGTCCACAGCAGGCCTGGATGTAGATAGAAAGGATTTAACAGCTAAATCCAACAGCATGGGCTCCCAGCATTTCCTAAAGCAGAGTTCCAAGAAAATAAAATCCTTACTGAACATACCAGAGAAAAAAGAGGAATCAATAGGAACCATGGAAACACCAAGTCTGAAGTCAGACTGCAGCACAGACACCATAACAGCTGAGGATGAGGAGAGGATATCATATGGAGGAAAACTTCACCAAAGCACAACCAGCGCTGTTAGGTCCTCCTCTGAGAAACAGAGGAAGAAAATAGAGGACGACCATCTAAAATCTTCAAAGCCCCAAACTCCACTCCAAGCCCCTCTCCCTAAACCCAGCACACAGAAGAAACCCAGCATTTTCGAAAAAAGCACAAGGCCCGGCCTTGACTCAGGGAGCTGGAGCAAAGATCGAGGCACAGAGAATCGCCTTTACAGCAGATTTGAGCCTTTCTGCTCATTTGAGAAGAAACGCTCTATGGAGTCTGCACAGGGCTTTGGTAACGCACACTCTCAGGAGAAAACCAAAGGCCTTCCTAAAGGTGAGGCAGCTATTGAAAACAACCTCACCCGGTCTGCACGAAGCCACCATGACAATAAGCTGGAGAAATTCATTCAAAGAATGGGAAATCTGATCCACAAGAACAAGTAGTTTACATACTGTAGGTCACTTATTACCAATGCACATTTGACTCATAATGTTTATATTTTAGTATAATATATATATATATATATATATATATATATATATATATATATATATATATATATATATATATATATATATATATATACTATAGTATATTTCTGGTTACTTTTGAAAATGTTTTTTTTGCAAAAAATGTTTACATTTTTACCCCTTCTTATGTTATTGTGCACAGATGAACTGAATACCATTGACAGGAGAATATGTTTTATATGAATACAAACCTTTATATAACAAAATCGTAAAAGCTGTCTTTACGTCTGTCATCCACGTCAAACTGAAGCAATATTTTTAAACAACAAATGTTGCAGATCTTAAGTTGTAGTTTTGTCGAAATGTCAGACATTGGTAGAATGTATTGCTGCAACTGTTATGTGCACATGACATAGTGCTGTTGTTACTATACTCAGAGGATTATTGTAAAAGCATTGCGATTGCCATCAGCATACAAGCTAACCTACATGATGAAAATCATATGAATGTCAGACAGAGGTTTTATGAATGGGGGTTGCAATAATTTTGCACAATGGACCCAACAGGATAAAGTGGACACCAATCATTTTCCAAAGATGTCATCCATCCAAGGTTTGTTAAATTCTATGAACAGTGTTCTTTAAGGGAAAACTCAATGTGCACTATAAGCCCAATAAAAAATGCAGTACACATACTCAGTGGCCACTCAGGGATGATTCAAGTATTCCATATTTCATACTTTACTCAAAGTGACAGATTTGTGTATCTATTGAGGAATTTATCTTTTTGATTCATAAATATTCATTCTTTACAGTTAGTTATTTAGTATTACGACTGAGTATTCAGCTGTATTTAAAATAGTAATTTTAATTGTTGCTTCCCAGCCAGTCCCACATTGGTTCTCTGTGTTTTGCCTCAGTGATATTTGTGGGAATTGAGTGGATATTTTTAAATACAGATCTTTTAGTGTACTTTCTCTTCATGATGCTGATAAAACGCTGATGAAATGATGGATAATGATTCATGTGTTTCTTTCGGTCTGATGAATCATGTATATGATGTGTTCATTTACTCGTAGAGTTCAGCCTTAACAGTTTGTCAAATCCAGTTTTTCTCTCCTGTGTCTCTATTACATTTTTATCATACGACTTGGAGATTGAAATAGTATGTTTTGTTCTAGATTCCTTTTTCTAAAGATTAACTTTTGTGCCTGAAACTTAATAATAGAAAATGTTATTATCCATCCATTATAATTAAAAAATATAGGGGCACTTATTTCTAAGGGAATTTTATGTTTGAAATTAATTTACAAAAGGGAAAACTGGAATTTATCTGGATGCATCTTGAACAATCGAATAAAAAACAAGTCAGTGCAAACTCCAGAAAAATCTCTTATTATAAAAATGTCATTTGCAGTGAAATGCACATCACCTGCAGTCCATTATATCATAAATTATGACGGTGGAAAGCACCTGCATCTCTATTCATTTTTGTGCAGTACATAGTACATTGTGTGTTCTTCATCATAGTTATATACTTAAACTGATTTGTGTATCTGATTTGTTGATCTACGTATTGCTTGGGGATGGATACAGGATTATTCATCCCGTCCTTTCCTATCCCTTCTGTCCCATCCTATTCTATTATGTTTTGTCAGATACAATATAGAACTTCAATCTCTTTCCACCTTGCAAAAAGCACAGAAAAATATTCAAATCTATTTTTTAACAAAATCAATCTGCTGTCAGTAATAGTAACTTAGCTTCCTTAGCTGTCTTCCAAACCATGAATAGTGCTGTTTTAGAAAACGTGTTTGATGGTGAAACACAATTCAACACAACAACTACACATTGAAGCACAGACAGGAAGTGATGAAATATGTATCAACGTCAGCTGAACGGGTCTGATTGAGTGACAAAATTGTGTAGCAGACTTCTGCAAACCCATATGCAGATGGGTCCTTATCCTATCCAATCATATTAAAACATACCCTAATAATGAATGCTATCCCTCTTCTCTCATATCCATCTTAGAGCAAGAAGAAAAACATTAGCAATATATTCACCAACAACAATAATATGTGATGCAATGCAGCAACAAGATGTTCTCCTCTGCCTCCACTCTGTCAGCTACAGATGCTCTCGCTTTGATGGCAGCTTTGAGCTCAGTACAACATGGAAGAGTGAACTTTTTGCATACACCTAAGGCACATCCTCCACCTCCTGTTACTGAACTTGATGCTGCTGGCATTCCAGACTCGTTGAAATGCTGCTCACCTCCAGTGGATCCTTCTCTGCTGAGGTGAATAAATGTGATTGCATTGCTGTCCCCTGATAACAGAGTGGAACAGTCCCTATCTTCTGACCACAGAGTGGAACAGTCCCTGTCTTCTGACCACTATACGTTTTGGAAAATTTGGCAGGCGGTATGCAGTGGAGATTATTTCATAAGGACAAACAATAGTGAGACAGTTTTAGATGTTAACCAATACATACTGAGCTGTCTATCCTCAAACCGTGTTTCTTAGCACCAATTCCTTTCATTAACATATTCCACAAAAATATTCTATATATATACTCCTTAAACTTACTGACATTCTACAATCTCTATGATATTTTGCACATTTGTCTTATATTACAGTTGCAGCCCCACAGAGTCCTTTTTACAAATTTACAAAATGGTGCGTCACACAAAAGAAGCATGTACAATGACCATACAGTAGGTGTGGCAAAATAATTTTCTTCAAACAGTCACTGTCAGTTGGAGTTGTGAGTCAGACTACATTGGGCTGTGCTCCATAGCTTTACCTCCTGCTTATAGGTTATCCAGTTGTTCCTGTCTCCACCAACTTTAACACACACATACAGTAGTGATACAACTGCCGGAATCATGGCTGTTCAGAAAATGTTTGATAAATATAACCAACATGACATGAATATAAGCATGATAGTTAGGTAAAAAATGTGCATACAAACACATTTTCACATTTTAGACACAGTACATACAGTATGTATGTTGGATTGTTGGACTTGTGACTGTATAATTTCTGGATAGCTCTATGTTTCATTAGGCATTAATACCTTCATTATTAATAGATTTTACAGATACATAACGTGGGACTGATATGCACATAGGCATGGTCTGCATACTGATAAGGGTAAACAGGCTGATGTGAAACTGAAATGAGCAACTGTAAGATTAAAATAATGGAACTAAAGTCCTGCAGGCACAGGTTTAAGTTTAGTCAGAGACACGTACAGTTTTGTGTCAGAGCCTGCAGTGTGATTAAGTTTACTGTGATGAGCCCAGCAGATAATGCTGAAAAATCAATGAAGCATAGTTCAAACAGAGCTTAGAGTTGTTCCAGACAAGTGACAAATACTGAAAGACTATAACCTACATCCACCCAGAACAATCACATACGGCAAGTTACTTTATAATCTCTTCGCTATTAACTCCTGTGTGGGAGGCAGTGCCTCCTCCCTGACAGTGGCCAAATGACAAAATATGCAGTCAATGTGTAATTGTGCTAAAGAAAAGAAATCAAAAACCTGAACGGTGATGTGATTTCACAATTTTCATAGCATGAAGCCTGCAGAATGCTGCAGCTCCAGGTTTCTGGGTACTGTTTTTACAAAGAGCCATTTCCTGTCATTCCTTTCAGATATGTGTTGTTTTAAATGCAAAGACACTTTGTGTGGAGATCTTGATAATTGTCCTGGCAAGCATTGATAATTGATGTCAATATTGTTCACTCTAGACTTTTATATTCCAATAAATATGAAGAAATAATAGCAGGAATCAAAAGGATGCTAAGTAAAAATTAAAGTTAAGTAAAGTTAAAGTTAGTAAAGTTATATTCTTCAGTTTCCATTAAATGGAAAGCTTTGGTGGATTACTTTATTGTTGATAATGAGTCTCATAGAGGCTCATGTCTTTGCTTTATGTGAGCTGATTTAGGATTTAGAGCCGGAAGGCATTTTTCTAACTGAAAATAGAAATATATTGCTGCTTATTTGTGATCATCTTTCAATGCTCCATCATGATTATGCTTTGTGAAGAAGAGACCCAAAGGCAGAACGCTTTAAACTCAGTGCTGAGTCATTTGCGTTATCTCATCATAGTCATGTTACTTTAGCTGGGCATATTGAGCAATGGGAAAAACAGGAAGAAGTGGATCCTTGGTGTTTCAAGTTTCATGTGATATTCATTATATTAGTACAGTACAGTACAGTGCCCGTTTAAAACGTGCCTGTTTGGAACGGGCCGATTGCTTGGCCTGTGGTATTGCTGCTTGTAGAATTCTCCAAAACCAAATTGTGCCCCAAAATTACTTACAGAAGGACCCCAAACCACCACTGTCTGTGTGTGTGTGTGTGTGTGTGTGTGTGTGTGTAAAACATTACACAGAAGGACTCCAAACCACTTCATATGCAACTCCCCTGTATGCCCTACTACTAACTTACTGATTTACCTGACAGAGAACATTGCATTTTCAGAATGTAATCATAAAATATCACAATGAAAATGTGGAGTCATGGACTCATGGCAGTGCGCACCCACCCGGCCCGTTATGAGAACTAAACAGCACATATCTGCGTTCATCAATCACCAAGACCGGACTGTGTGTGTGTGTGTATGTGTGTGTGTGCGCAGAGAGAGAAAGAGAGAGAGAGAGACACGGTGTTGTGTCCTGTCGTATGATCGTTAACAAATTTAACATTTCAGCAGAGGTGTTCATTTCCATACAGGTTTAGTGGCTTGACAGTTAACAGTGAAGTAGGGGATTTGATTTGCGTAGGTATTTAGTTAGCAGTATATATAATTAACCTGGGGTGAGTCTGATAAAATGTGCTGTATCTGCCCAGTTCAGCTCTGAGATTTTCTCGCATTGCACAGCGCTGTGAAGGAATGACAGTATCTCTGAGATTACTTTATATTCTGCCTCTGGTTAGAAGTGGTGAATGTAGGCTACACCTCACAGCAACTTAATACTATATAGTGTCTGGCTTTTGTTTGATATTTAGTGTTGACAAATGGCTTTTTGTTGAGTTTTCTCTTATTGAAAAAATAGACACTGAAAAGCGTAGGGCCTTTTTTTCACCAACCTTATTCCACACAACAGTCGTGATGTTCCTTTCAGCTATCCGCTTGTGTTAAAAAATAGCTGCAGTCAACCTAGGGGAAAGACTGTTAAAAACATGAAAGAATTCGGTGTTGTGTTGAAGTCTGTTACACTGTCGAGTAGTTCATTGTGATTGTAGTAATCGATTGGCTGTAATAAATATATTGGCAAGGTTTTCGGTTTGTGTGAGGGAGATGTACGTTATAGGCAGGGGCGATTCTAGGATCTGACCTTTGGGGGGGCTCAGCCACTAATGAAAAGTTGATAGCAGTTAAGCTATCCCTTTAAAACCCTCAAATCATGACTTCTGGTGAATTTTGGGGAAAGAAATAGACAAACTATCAACAGATTCAAGGCATCTGCTGTGAAAAAAGATGGAAGCTACAAAGCATGATTATTGCAGCACACATACCTAGGGGTGTCGGACTGGGGGGAAAAAGGGGACTGAGTACCCAGGGCCCTCATGTGAGGAGGGCCCAAAAAGATGCTAGCTGTGGATGCAGGGAGGGGCCCATAGAAAATGCCTTTCTACAGGACCCAGAATTTTGAGCTACACCCATGCACATACCTTGAACTGGTAAAATAAGCCTTAACATATTTTTAGACAGGATTATTCATGTTTTTTTCTGCTGTTAATTTTCAACTTTTTCATTTACACAATTGATAGAAACTGATATGGTTATACAGCTAAATGATGAATAATCTAATCTAATAATGCCTCTGAACCAGATGGGGAAAATCCAACATCTCTTTTTCTTAAGAGCCTAGTCCTCCATGAAATGCATATGTAAATATAATGTATCTATCTCTATCTATCTCCCTCCCTCCGCCATATCACTGACAATCACATACAAGACATTTTGTAATCAACTAGAAAATAATCTTCAAATAAAAGAGAAAACAAAACACAGTAGTCCTACTATATATATATATATATATATATATATATATATATATATATATATATATATATATATATAGTAGGACTACTGTACAGTAGTCCTTGCCAGGACTACTGTATATACATGTATATATATATATATATATATATATATATATATATATATATATATATATATATATATATATATATATATATAGGCTACCTTATGTCTTATAGGCTACCTAGCCATTTTCTCACCTTGTTCATCTTGCTCTCTCTGCCCTTCACCCTCTCTATTATCCTCACTCCTTTGTGCTGTCAACCAGAAGGTAAATGGAATCAACTAATCAACAGAGAATGTATTGTGTAGGCTATACTAGGTTATAGGAGGCTAGGTTATACATTCAGCTATTTATAACATATGTGAATATGGGGTTGCTGTTCAGTGCAGTGGGATGATGTTAAAGGCTTATCTTATACTTTCTCACCTGAACCTGGCTGTTTTCTTTAAAAAAAGAAACGTATATCCATCTATGGGGAAACAGACTGTGGGTCAGGGTTTGTTGTTCCAGTGTTTCAGTTCTGATTTGAATGAGTCTGATGATCCGTCAGGTCGAATTGTTAATTTTTCATTGGCATTGACAGTTAAAAATAAGAAAGTGTCTGGTAGGGTGGTAACGGCAGCATAGGCGGCGCTATATGCTATTTTTAGCGGTGCTCAAGCCGTTACGGCATATGTAAATATGTCGTTGTAGGCTAGCTACTCCTAAGCTACACATGCCTACAGTTAGCAATTTTGTCTAAGTTGCGCAACTAAATTAAAATACTACACCTGTAGCCTACTTAACATGTTCATTCAATTAGATTTAATTTTCACTCCATTAGCCATACCTTTTCAGTGGTTGAAAGTAGCCATACTCTGACGATCGAATTCTCCAAAGTTATCTGCACAGACTGAACACTAGGCTGACTGAGGCATCCTTGTTCAAGGAATCGCAGATAGGCTGTTGACTTGAGGCTACAACTGAGCTGAGCCTGTCGTCATTTATCCTATTCCATCACTAAAATCTGGTTTGCAAAAGTAATAAGGTTTGAGCACTAAACAATTTCACAGAATCACAATGATAAGGACTTTATTTTCAGGGGTGCTGAGATGATTTTTAGGGGTGCTTCAGCACCCCTAAAAATAGCCTAGTGCCGCCTATGGTTATAGGCGTAAAGTTAATTAACATCAGGTGGCCTGGTAATATGATTAGCTTGTTTTAAACCAAGGTAGTAACATAAGTTCTAAGTGGTGAAAGTTAGAGAGGCAAACGTACAGTTGTGATGTTCTTGTATGCTAGCTGCTTTACTCCAGGAAAGTGAAGAAAATGTAGTTTGGTAAATCCAGCAATCATGTAACGTTGGAAGCAGGAAAAAGTGTACTGGAGTCAAAGCCGGTAAAGCTCCCCCCCCCCCCCCGCTAAATTTTTTGCTCAACCTTTATTGTTCGTCCATTTAGTTTTTAAATTTAAGTTAATAACCGATATCCAATGATGTCCAAATTGCTCCAAAATCCAAACCCCAAGTTCATTGGGTACCCAGGAAAGCAAGTGTGAAGTAGATTGGATGAACGGTTCATAGGATATTTCAAAGACAGACGCAGAGACATACATACTGTACACACACACACACACGCAAACACACACACACACACACACACACACACACACACACACACACACACACACACACACACACACAAGCACACACACACAAACAGAGGTGTCCCGGTTTGTAGATAGATGATGAGCCACAGCCAACACAAAGCCCCAGAAAGCACAAAAGGAAATTAATTAGCTGGGCTTTAGGAAGGTTAATAAACCTGGAAAATTGGGACTTTGTCCTGATAATATTCATCTGAAACACTAAATTAAAAATAAAAACCTTGCCATGAAAGAGGTTTAGTCTGGAGTGCTCATTACTGACAAACCAGTGCTACATAGATAATAGACTGAGGGCCCTATCTTGTAATTAGCGCAATTGCCTTTGTACACCGATGCATGTATCATTCCTATTTTGCACCCGACGCACGGCGGACTTTTCCCTCCACAGACGCACGTCGGTAAATTAGGGAATGTATTTGCGCTCCCGGGGGCGGTTCAGCGAAGAGAGGAGGCGTGTTCAGGCGCAAACGTTATCTGGTGCTATTTTGCAGTTTCAAAACACAATTCCGCCAGTGACCAGGAAAAACCTGGTTTAAAGTCAGTGGCGCGTTATTCAGATGCTATTTTAGGGGCGCATGCTTGGCCATAATGTAGCGTGGGCACAACGCGCATACACTTCTCTCATCTAAACGGACGCAGTAGTTCCCATTTTTGCAAACCATACATAATTACAAAGAAAAATATTACTGAAAATGCGCTTCAGGTGTTTGGATAGATCAGGAGGAACCTTACAGTACAGTCCTCAAAAAGTCGCAGCATTCTTTGTGGCTTGTTGTGTTTTACACAACATTTCCATGAATCATGGATGTGTTGATGACATAAATGAGGAAATATTAGAGGACTTAAGGAGACGTGATGTTGAGCTACGGTGGGATTGGACACTCCGGCAGAATCTGGTCCGGGAGTAATGCACGATGCGCTCCTGGTGGAGCGGGTGGACGGAGATGGAGTTGGGGGAGGAGGAAGGGGCACAACAGGTGCAGGTGGTGCGTTTGGAGGCCCACGCTCCATGGCTGCAGCAATCCTCTCCAGACATGAGGAGATGTGCCCGAGAGGCCGCAACAACATCGCCACCCGGACAAGATGGGCATTTATTACTTTGCCGCATCTCGGACAGCTCCCGCTGGCGTGCGCCAGGCAAATCCGCCGTCATAATAGCAATCTGCCATGGAACAAGCGCGCCTGCTCTTAAAGGGAATGTGAGATGACGTTATGATTGGTTATTTTCACGTTACGCCCAAACCACACCTAGCTACTTCAGACCAACCCATTTTAGATTTGTGTCGGGCGCAAGACTCATTTATCTCGCCGGCATAATAGCAACAGCGCCCGAGATCCGCCCACAAAGCTACTTGCGTTTTGCGTTTCATACTGGCGTTTCAGATCGGGCCCTGATTGTGATTGATTGGTAACACTTATAAAAACAACTCAATACTGTCAGGTGTTCGAATGAAGATGAACACCAAGATAAAGGAATCAATAGGAACTAAAAATTGGATCTGGTCTTCTCATTCAGTCACTGATTGACTGTGGTATCAATGTCAACCATGCACTGTAAATAAGTGAAATAAGCATTTAAAGTGACCCGTCATTGTGAGAGCCCCTTCATTTTGTGTGTCACACAAATAATAAAGTCAAAATTTGTTAATGAGATTGAGCCTCGACTTGATCTCACCCAATGGAGTCCTGAGTCTACTTATGCCACTCATGTTGTGGTAGACTTCATGTCGAAGATGCGACAGATGCCTCTAGCACAATTCCCTACTTTAGGTGCTGTCATCAATGCCATCATGTACTAGATCCATCTTGTACTAGATTCCTACATCAAGTTGTCCCTGAACGAAGGGGAGCGCATGCGGCATGCAGACTCAACAGCAGGCATCAACATCATTGGCATGAACAGACACACACCCATCCCTCAGCAACTTGACAAGTTCTGGGCATCTGAGGAGAACAAGCGGAATCTTCAACTGTTAGCTCAGGACATGGTGTGCAATCGAGCCAGTGGCAATGCTACTGTCATTGTCAGCTCTGTTGTTTGATGATGAGGTGCTACCAGCAAAGGCAGCTAGTGGTGAAGAGATCCCAGACCTCTTCAACTGGATTGAGGAGGCTGATGCCAGGTTGCTGCATGTTGAGTGGACTGTTAGTGTGAAGCAGTGCAAGAGAGTTGTCATAGTCTCCAATGACACAGACACCTTTGCATTGCTTCTCCACTACAGCCCATACTTCCAAGAACTCGGGATGAAGGAGATCTGGAAGCAGTATGGCACTGGTGAGAGGCGGCGAATGCTTCCACTCCATTAAGCAGTGTCTTGTCTTGGACCATCACTGTCAAAGACAGTGATTAAAGCACATATCCTGACTGGAGATGACTGTAAGAGCAAAGTGGGGACAAAACATGCTGCTATGGCTTCTGACCCAGTCCAATACTTAGCCAACTTTGGAAAGGCAGACACCTTGACTGAGCAAGATGCAGCAATTGCTGAGAAGTACTTGGTGCGTATCTGGGCTGGGGCCAAGTCAGCTACAACAGCTAAGACATTTGATGACTTCAGGTTAGAAATCTACACCAGTGGAAGTGCTGGAATTGATGCTCTCCCTCCCACAAGTAGTGGGATCAGAGGCCACATCCAACGAGGGGCTTTTCTGGTTCATACGGCATACCACTTGTTTGCAACAGCCAAGGACCCCAAAGCAAGACGAGAGCCAACGGAACATGGATGGAAGGTGCAACTTTGGCACACTCACAAATCAAAATGTCTAAAGCCCTTACCACCAAGTCTGCTTAAAGTACGTAAGTGTGCAGGCAAGTGTGACAATCGCTGATGTGGCTGTCATGCTGCTGGAGTTTCATGCACCGTATGCAATGTATTCTGCCATGGAAAAATCATCCTGAAAAAAACTATCCCACTAACATGCATGCACACATACAGTATACTTTGAGAGAAATCAGACTATATGGTGCACTTTTAGTTAATTTGGTATGATGTAATTTATATCACTTTTATTGCTACATAGTTTTATTTGATATCATTGTACTAACACCCAATTAAAACACAAGTTCAAAGGGGATGTTTATGATTGTTACGTTTCTTCTCTTCATGTCTTGTTATAATTAAAACAAATCATTGTGGAAAAAAATACAATAAAAATGTATATATATATACTATAAAGAAAAAAAATCTTAATCTAGTTATTGAAAAATTATGTTGACATTGACATTTCAGTGACAAGATGATCCTTAATGCTAGTTAAGACAAGTTTTGGCCAAGGTCTTCAGAATAGGAAAATTACCTTGACCATGACCTTTTAAGGTGAAATATCACCCACTATGGTCATAACAATATCAGAAATGAATTCCACATAACACAATTAGTCAAAATAGAGGTATTACATGTGTATAAACATTAAGAAACAAAAAAGATAGATTTTCATCATAGTCAATGGCGGCCATATTTGATTTGACCATTGCACAATTCAGGCACTATGGCGGATGAGCACCTCTGTGATTTTTCATGTCTAGGGACCCACTAACTCAGTTCAAGTGAGAAATTCCCCCAACACCAAATTGCTAACGGGTCTACAGGCCAGGTACTGGTTTATTATGCTTTCACAGCATGATTGCAAATCTTCATACTTTTAGTTGAAGAACAAACAGAAATAATTTTGTCTCCAGTCCTGCTGGGAGCTGTCTGAAGGGAGGTTGGTCTCTTTGTGGTTGACATCTTTGTTTTGCTGGAGGACTGTTTCTGAGCAGTTCTGGTTTTTGTTGTTGTTGTGAGTAGGGTTGCAAAGGGGCGGAAATTTTCTGCTAAATTTTCGGGAAACTTTCCATGGAACATTCCAATTTGGAAACTTTCATGGGAATTATTGGAAATTATGGGAATTTGGATGGGATGTAGTCCTTGGGCTCAAATGAAGTACTGTCTTCAATCTGTCTTCAATGACAGCTAGAGAAAGAGAGAGAGGGAGAGAGAGGAGAGAGGGAGAGAGAGAGGGAGAAAGAAAGAGAGAGAGATAAGAGGGTAATGTGAATGAGTGTCCCTTCACTCCCTTACTGTAGTGTGCTCAGGGTGTCATTTAGATGGGGGCAATGTACCCTAGTCTCACATTGCCAGACCTATCTCCACAGAGCTGTGGAGTAAGGTCTGACTACACCACAGATTCATTCTAGGATAGGTGAAAAAAAACGCTCTGGGTTGTTTGCATTTCTTTAAACTAATAAAAATCGTCTTGTTCTGGACGCAGCAACAATGGGTCTGCAAAATCTCGGGGAAGCAACTTTTTCTGCTGGAACATTTACACCCCGCAAAAGAATATGCCACATAAACAATTAAATTATGTTAACTGTTCACACAATGTGAGCTATTTAAATTAGCTGGATACATGGTCAAACGCCATTTCCTCTTACCAGTGTATTGCCGCATGTACTTCATCCAATTGATCCTGAAATGTCCCAGTTAGATAGTCAATGGCGTAAACATATTCTTTTTAAAACTTTACTTTATTGCACGATCCAAATTTTCTTCAAAACTTGCCATTTTCAGCGTTTAGCTTGCTAGCTGGAAGTTTGTTGTTGTTTCCTGTAGCGAACAGAGTTTGAGAAGGGCAATATGCAGAGAGTGGAAGGTGTGAGCCACACGCCAGATGTCAGGCTTTCTCCTGGAAATGTACTTATGTTGATCCAGACTAAGGGTACCTCCCTCCACCACCACACCTCCCCTCAACACGACATTTCTGTAAGCCCCCAGCCCTGGTTCTTGTGTCCTTGTGTCTATAGGATATTGTGCAATATATTGAGCTAACTGATTGCTGTGCTTGTGTTGTATGTTACAGTTGACTTACCTTTCTGCTGTTTTAACAATGTTATATCTGTTTTTGGAATCAAATTCCAAGTGATTTTGAACCTGTGTGATCTTTGAGTTTCAAGGTGATTAAATCTTCAGAAACATTTCCTGGGGGTGATATTCCCCTGGGTGGCAACCCAACTAACATCCCACCACTTGCCACGTTAAGTACCATTTAGTTTCATATTAATTTACCTTGATCCCCTTCCCCTGTTACTCAGTTTTTGCATCCCCAAACCCTCCTTTCTCTTTCATTTTTTCCTTCTCTCTCTTTGTTTAAATACAGGAACAACTGGGGGCACTGTTATAATCTAAGTGCACCAAGAGACGGCTCCACTCACAGTTCCCTCCTGTCTTCCTGTCTTCCTGCCTTCAGCGACACTGGTCTACCATCAATCGTCCTTCCGTCCACCACCCAGATTTCTCCCTCCATCCCTTATCTCATCAACCTTCATCCCTCTCTCCGAAACCTTAAGCCCTCCTACCTACATCACATTTTCTAAACCTATTTCTTTATTGCTGTGGTCTTTGTTAGTGAATATCACAGTGTGTGGACATCGCATCGGCACAACAAAAGATGACACCATGCATGGACGAACAAATACTTAAAATTCTTACACCACTTTCATCATCTGAGGCCTCTTTTCTCACTGTCATCATTAACATCAGAATTTGCTGCCTCAACAAGCCCAGGAAAACAAATTTTCTCTCCATCAAACAAGACCCTGGAATACATTGGGGTGTTGTGAGCAGATACCTGCTACTTTGTACCAATTGCATTGCAGAATTCCTCAGCTTGAGACAGTGAACGCACCAAAGATGGGACTCTTAATGACATTAAAAAAACAATATTAATTTACCTCATTTAGTTTGTTTAATTTTTCATTTTAAACTCATATTTTCTCCATAATTTGGTATACACTTTTACTGTCATTATACGAGTTTGTTGATATCACAACATTTTGCCCCCATTTTGGGGGAATTTAGCCAATTCATTTTAATAAAGTGCACTGTTGTGTTCAGGCAGGCAGGGTTGACAGCTCTTGCAAATTGATAAAGCAAGTTTAGGAGATTGTCTCAAGTCATCCTTAGAGCATCCATTGCTCATTAAAAGGCTCCGAATAAAGTTCTGCCCTGAATATAAAACAGACAAAGCTGCTTCAGCTCGTTATCCAGTCAAGGTACTTTGCTTACATTAACATGTCCATCAAAGGCAAATGTGATTCTTAGCTAAATCTAAGGTTGAATTTAACATCAAAACTAATAATAATCTGGAGAGAACTTTTGCATAAAATACCGAAATTATAATGTGCCATAAACGCAGTTTTTACAAGGGACACATCCCCAGTGGGGGAAATTGTTTAATATTCATACCAGAAAATAACAAGTAAGCACACACAACCAGGACCGGCACGAAACAGAATTTTACCCCTATAATCTCTCTGCTCCATCAAGGCTTTCCCATCCCATTTCTTGGGAATTATATAGTGGGTTATTGACGTAGCTCATAGCTGCTCCCAACAATCCGCTGTGTTGGTGTATGGAGACGGAGGAGAAATCAGCGTCACACTGACAGGTCTGCTGTGAAGCGCACTGTTATCGCACTACAGTGGCAGTGTGCTGCTCTACAACCTGAGGTCAGTGCAGACTAACGGCAGGAATACAAGCGCCACATAAACACCTCGGAGGATGTCTGGGATCACTGGGAATTTGGATTGCGAGGATTGTTTATCCTCGGCACATGTGGCCAACAGCACGGAGTTACATCTGCACCCTGTGGATGAGGACGAACTTCTGAGATACATCTGGAGAGAGTACTTACACCCCAAGCAGTATGAATGGGTTCTCATTGTGGCTTACATTATTGTGTTCTTCGTCTCACTCATTGGAAACTCGCTGGGTAAGTTTTGATATAGGCCTATTGTCATTTTTTTGTTGTTGTCTTTTTCCATTCATGCGTAGGCTAATTAGCCCGGCAAAAGTAGGACAACTTCTTGAGAACGTGAATGAGCATATTGCTATAAGGAAAAGAAAGCTTTGCCACAGTGATTCAAAATATAAAATACTCCAGTTTGTCTTTTGATGTTCAGTGGAATCGCAGCTGCTGATGGAGAAGGATAATAGTCCGAGCGCGTCTCTCAATGCAGATCGACATGTTCAGAATTGGACCCCCACAGTGTGTTTAAAAATACAGATTGTGTACATTATATCATTGTTTTACATTGTGAGCGGGAATACTTTGCTCTCAATGCAAGAATGAGGTAAAAAAGTCTTTTGCACACACAGATTGACGTCTTAGTCTTTTGCACACACAGATTGACGTCTTAATTCACAATACTGTCATTCATCTGTTATCCATCCATAGGGCTGTTTCGTTGCCGTTCATAGTTTTCATGCGTATTTGAGAAATCCATTGACACTTGATCAATGCAGACTCAGAATATGAGGAAATTGTTGTGAGCAGGAGCAATTAGAATTTAACTTAAAGGGGACTCAAAGTGACCTTGCAGCTGCTTCTCTGACTTTTATTGCCACTGCTTCATATGGGGGCAATTTATTTGGAAGATTTTTTTTTGTACCAGTGAGGGAGTCCACTGGTAGTGCCCAGCAAAAGCTCCAATGTCACAAGCTGCTCAGTTTGATCCATCTCAATCTCAACTCCTAATGGTGTTTTGTGCGAATGCCTGCTGTTCATCTCACTGTAGGATTCGTCCTCCCTCTTTGTTTATCTGAAGCTATTATTTCTCCACTGGAACATTTAAAAAAAATCAAAAACACATTTTGGTCATAATTGCTGTCCCTGCAAACCAAACCGGACCAATTTTTAAGTTTTATTTGAGTACATGACACGTTGATTAAACAATGCTCATTCCTTCTAACCAAAATGTAATTGCTTGTGCATAATTTAGTCCCATTATTCAGAGTTAAGCAAACTTTGGATGACACACCCAGTCCAAATAAAACTAGGAAAAAAATTATATTTTATAAAGAACACCAGTCCATTCATGAGTAGTGCCGTAACAAGACATGCAGACAATGTTGGGGTTGCAGTAATCAGACACTAATATTGATCACAAAACTAATCATTCAACATTTCATATTGACTTTGTAAGGTCAGCAGGTGACACATTCTTCATTTGGCCCTTAAAGCACACATTGCACCAGGCTTGTACTGTATTTTATAAAATTGAAAGATGTGAACACCACAAATGAGCAGCAAACACACCAGTTTGTCTTCTTTCGCCCACATAAAAAGACAACCTAAATATGCCTAACTTCATATATTATACATGCAGAGATTCTCCGGCAATCTAACTCCTATTTTTATTTTACAGTGAAATTTGCAATGGTTTGTCCAACAACTGCAGGGGATATTGGGCGAGTCCTGGCATGCTTCATCAGCCGGGCCATAAGTGTCAGAGCCACAGCTGACAGGTTCTCATTACAGTTGTCTCCATTAAATGAGAAAGCACAATAAAAACATTTGTAAATAGCACACTCAAGCCCCGTTTATACGAAGGGAAGACGCAGATATTTTCCTGCGGTTTGGCCTCTCATTTACACGAAAACCCTGTTTTTATCACAGAAAAACGATTATTTCTAAAAACTCCGTCCAAAGTGGAGATCTTGGAAAACTTTGTTTGCACGTTTGCATGTAAACAGAGACAAACGGAGGTTTAGGCAGCCGAAAGAGAGAAGGAGGACGTGATTGGTTGCTGTTGTTGCTATTGTCGGGATTCTGATTGGCTAACGTGGGCTTGAGCTTCTCGTTACACTGCCACCTACAGGTCTGGCATGCTCTTGACTGCATTGACGGCATATATACACGGGTACATATAAACGAACACTTTTCTGAAAACGGGAGGTTGAAACGTCCGTTTATGAAAATAGCCGTCCACGTGTAAACGTAGCATCAAGGTCTATAAAAACATCTTAGCTTCCATTTCTTTGTAAATTTGTGCCCCAGACTTTGTTTTCTATTGATTTTTGATTTAAAGGCCCAGTGTGTAACGTTTTTAGTTATTCATTATCAAAATCTGTATTGCCCTTCACAAACTTGTCCTTTTTCATGAATATTGACCACCACCATCAATTTCAAGTATTCCTATTAGCTTGGAATTTTACATTTGCGTTTGCATGAACTGGGGTAGACGCTCCATAATGATGCGCCATCTTGAAATACGTTAGCCGGTAAGGGACATACAGGCTATACTGCTCCGCCTTTCACGTTTTCAACTCACAGCTGCTGCTAATGGGTAATTCTTACACAAAGTAGCTTTAAGACTCAAAATTACTTTATTTGTAGGCAAATTTGTCTTGCACATAAAGGCTGCCACACAAAAAGTACATACCATTATAAAGTGGTAACAGACGTAAAGTGCATAGCACAGACATACATTAAAATATGTGCAACAAGCCCCTCATATCACACTCTCCTTATATCCTGAGTCTAAGAGATTCTCCTGTAATTATTTGGAACCCTATAATGTCTACCTGATGGGAGTAGTTTGTATTCTGTTTAACTATAGATTTTCTCAAAGAGCATTTGGAGGGAGGGATGCTCCCTCACCCCCATAAGTTTGCAGCAGCATTATCACTGAAATGAAATCACACTATTACTATGACTTACATTCATCAGGTAGACACAAACATGACTCCAAATGAATACTAATGTCACTTGGTGTCTGTTGGATGTTTAAATAGACAATTGCTAACATGTTTACCATATCAACGTTGTAACTTGATAATATGTCAATGTTGTATCTACTGCTTGTTTGTGCTGGCCCCAAGTGGCAAAACATTTTTAATTCAGGTCAATTTATTATCAAACTAATTACCTATATGTTAAGATTCTAGTAGGTGGGCACCAAAGGTGGCCAATCACATGCCAGTTGGAGGCTTTTGCCAATAACCCACAGTGTCTTGAATGTGTCAGGGCTGCAAAAGCTACTGGTATCTGCACCTCTGGTGAGCCCCTAACAAAGAGACAAACAAAAGTGAATTATTTATTTTTCAGTTCATGGTATACCACTAAAACTGCTTTTTGTTACAGGCTCTATAGACGGACACCTCGTTCAGCCAGCAGCACAGCATCAGATGCATGCCTTTGGGTTTAGTACTGCATTCATTTAATTATGACCACAATAACAGGAGATCAAAGAGGGGTTATATCTTTGTTGTAGGTGCACATAACTGTTGCTGTGGGCCACAGCAGATCTACAAAAGTCTTAAGTGGATTAAAAGCCAATTATTTACTAAATAGTGATCAGTTCATTAGATACAGACCAGATCATTCTTTGTGTGTGTGTGCCAACATCTTAGATCTGGCTCGCTTAGTGAGGATTTGAATGAAACAGCATTTTAAAATAATAACTGATTCCCAAATGAACCACTTTTGCATGCTAATGTGTGCTAGTAAACATGACTGATGTATAATAATATTATTTTGTAAATATATTATTTTGTTATTTTGAAAGGCAAATCTCCGTATAGAAAGACATTTGAGTATTTATGATTGAAGCAAAACCTGGTGTGTAAAACATAACTAAAGAAAGTCATTCCTATATCCTATAACGACACAAGCAAGCTATCAGCTTGTTATCTAGCTTCACTAAACCTAACATGATTTGGAATAACCAGTCACACAAGGCAGATTATCATGTTCACATGAACAAGAAAGAGTTTGTAACAAACAGCCAATTACATCCAACATGGAAATATCAAGAGTGGAGTGAGCAGAACATATAATATGAGAAAAAAATCTGGATTCCTGAGTTGAAATGAGCTTAATATATAATACGAAACGTTTTTTACCAAAAAAGCAGAATAGTGAAATAATCAATCAAATGAATAAAATATAATACAACAAATTGATATTAAAAAAAATAGGAAATAAGGCCCAGATAATAACATTTTCAAAAATGTAAAGTAACCTACCCTAAATGGGTATAGTAAAGAAATTAACTCCTAACAGCTGTGTACTCATGAAGAAAACTAAAAGTATTATTAAAACTATGATACATAATAAATATAAGCAATAATATACTGGTGTTACTGGAATTCAGTGTTATTCAGTAACACTGAAAAATGTGAAAATATTACAAAAACAGATATAAAAGTACATGGAAGCAATATGTAGTTGTTTAACCCAAGTTCCTCAGTTAAATGTGCTGAACAATTGATTGATTGATTGATTGATTGATCAAGACGATAAAACAGTAATCCAAAGGATAACATGCTAAAGTAAAATACTTATTTCCAGCATGGTCCTTGGTGTTACACAGAGTACAACAAGCAACCTGTTCATGTTTCAGGGATTTAATTTGACCATCAAAAACACTGCATAACGGAGCTGTAATGGCAGCAGCACTGTGGTGTGCAGAATCTATCATTTTTAATTGATAATTATCCACATTTTGATTGATAATTATCCACAAATTGACCTAAATTAACATATTTAACTGTTAGCCTGGTTGTCCAAAACAGAGTGATTTTTATTCCAAATAAAATTGTCTCTTCTTAGAAAAACGAGATGAGAAAAGGTGAGATACATTGTGGACAAATGTTTTGGTTAATACTGGTGAAACATTTGTCAGAAACTTTGATTAATGACTTATGTCAGGAATTGGTATTGGCCGTTTTTTTTACTACTTTTTCAGAGTTTGTTTACACATTGATATGCAGTAAGATATATTGTCAGTCAATTATTGCTCAATGATGGTCCTGGACAATTGTACCAATTGTACCGATCGCTGTACCAGGTGCTGCAAATTATTTTAATAGAATAATATTTAGATTTAGATAGAAATATTTATTAGGCTTTTCAAATTAAAAAAACAACAAAGTCAGACCAGAATGTGCTTATAGTTTTTGGGTGTGCACTCTTTGCACTCTGCTTGTCCTTGACCTGAAATCAAATGGCTTTAAAATTGAAATATTCCTCCTATAATGGTTTGACCTGATTTGAAACAGGATGCTGTGTCAGGACCTAACTAACCTAATTGAGAAAGGATTGATTAAAGGGGCCAACAATAGGCAGGACAAAGACAAAGACTAATCATTGAGGATCCTCGAATCATCCATTATGGCAGAGGTAGAGGACTAAAAAGAAGAGGTGTTTTGACAGGTGTTTTGACAGGTGTTTTGACAGGTATTGACGGGCCTCAGCTCTGTTTTGTTTGAGTGTTTGGCAGCAGAAAGAGCAGTGGTTGGTGATGGTGAAACAAAACACTCAGATATCGACACACTTCACTGCTGATTTTGCGGTAGTTAGCTTGGCAGACCTGCAAGTTGATTATAGGCGAAAACAAAACAAACCAAAAAACCTTTTGTGCACACAGAGTTCAGGATAAAACACTTTGGACTTTACAGGAAGAAAAAACTGTATTTTTCTTGTGTATGCTGTATAAGATGTCTTGCCCTTATGTTGCTTCTACAAAGGTTATTAATGAGATGTGGAAATAGGAAGACGTTCTTGTGCAATCGACTGCAGAAACAACTTTAGAAAGAGTTCACTCACAAGTTATTACAGACAGGCCTATTAGAAAAGCAGGCTTAATTGACTCTAAATTGTGGTCATTGACATAATAAAACATAATATTATATATATATATATATATATATATATATATATATATATATATATATATATATATATATATATATACAGTATATATATACAGTACAGGCCAAAAGTTTGGACACACCTTCTCATTCAATGTGTTTCTTTATTTTCATGACTATTTACATTGTAGATTCTATTTTGTATAGGCTTCGCTCTCTAAGGCTACGCTATTGGGTTTATCCCTTCGCGCATCCCTTCAGTCGTGAAGATTTTCTTTCCCGCCCTTGCGTACAGTACGGGCTTCAACTACGTCCGCAGATACTGTATATGTACAGAGCGGACCCATTGTTCATCTCCCACTTTTTCTTCAAGCTAGCAGTATGAAGACAAACTCGACTTCCAGCGGTGTTTGCCTCTGCTCCAACATCCCGCCGCCGGACCTCCATCCCCGCTGCGAGACCTGCCTCGGTGCCGCTCACGCGGGCCCGGCTCTCGCCCCCGACACCTCCTGCCAGTTCTGCGCCTGCCTGCCATCTAAAGAGCTTAACCGGCGGGCGGAAGCTTTTCTGGTTTGTCAGGCTAGCGGGGAAGGGGATGGCAGCTGGGCAGACAGACGGCAATCCGTCAACACCCTTGATCCGCACGACTTCCAGCAATGTTTGCCTCTGCCCCACAGTCTGCCGGACCGGCTACATACCCGTACTGTATGCAAGGGCGGGAAAGAAAATCTTCACGACTGCGCATGCGCAAAGGGATAAACCCAATAGCGTAGCCTTAGAGGGCTACGCCTATACTCATAGAATCTGGAGTTACAATAACGTAACTATCGTTCTCACTGAAGGCATCAAAACTATGAATGAAGACATATGGAATTATGTACTTAACAAAAAAGTGTGAAATAACTGAAAACATGTCTTATATTTTAGATTCCTCAAAGTAGCCACCCTTTGCTTTTTTTTTATAGCGCTGCAAACCCTTGGTGTTCTCTCAATGAACTTCATGAGGTAGTCACCTGAAATGGTTTTCACTTCACAGGTGTGCTTTGTCAGGGTTAATTAGTGGACTTTTTTCCCTTATTAATAAAAAAGCTGAAAGGGTGGCTACTTTGAAGAATCTAAAATATAAGAGTTAATTAATGCAAGCTAAGGCACTATTGGGACTATTATGTACTGTATTTTGTGAAAAATATTGGAATAAAAAGTAGGAAAAAGTAACTTTCATAAATACACATGTGAATATCTGCAAGAAAAACAAAAAATAGTAGTGAAATCAGCTGGCTGAGTTCATTGGTGGAATAAACACATGGCAGGACTTTTACTTTCTGGACCTGGAATTGACACCTCTGGTGAGGAATGAAGAGCCTTAAAAGTGATCAGTAAAATCTTTGAAAATCTAAAACATACTGGGAGCCAGTGTAAAGAGGCTAAAACGGGAGTGGCATGAATCACGTCTCTTGGTTCTGGTTAAAAGCCTGGCAGCTGACTTTTATACAATCTGGAGTCAATTCATAGATTTTTAGTTCAAGCAAGTAAAGAGGTTGTCGCAATAATTCAGGCGTGATGAGATCAAGGCATATCAAATGGTCTCTGTGTCTTTAAAGTTGCGATGGATCATATTTTTGAAATGTTTCTAAGATGATAAAAACATGATTACACAAGTTTTGTGGTTAAACTTTAAAGCAGGGACACAGACAGTAAATTATGGCTATGTAAACCAAACATTTTTAGGTAGGAACTTTCAAGTTGTAGCACTGTCTCATTCATATTTTTTGTTTTTCTTGCAGATATTCACATGTGTATTTATGAAAGTTACTTTTTCCTACTTTTTATTCCAATATTTTTCACAAAATACAGTACATAATAGTCCCAATAGTGCCTTAGCTTGCATTAATGTGGATCCAACCATCCTCCAGGGATTAATGATAATGTGTTCTTTCATGTGCGGTTTTAAAGATGAGATGTGGTCTAGGTGTGTCTGTGTTTTGGTGATAGCGCCTGTAGCAGCTTGGTTCCTGTAGCAGCATGGGGAGCTGTAACCGAGACACGGTGGATGAAAAGGAGCTTACTCATGTCTTTCTCCCAGCAGAAAAAAAAACATCCAACTTCAGTAGCTTACCGTAACTGTTGATGCACAAAAGAAGAGCATGCAGCCAGAATGTTTATTTATACTGAAGGAGATGTTATGAATATTACTCTTTTGGTTTTAGTAACTTTACATCTTTATTGTTATTGTAGCAGCTTCTGATATCCCCAGCTGATCAGATATGCTTAAAAAAATAATTTCATTTGAATGCATCCTATCTTTGACATTGTGTTTAGTTACAGTCACAGCGTATTATTATTTTTCTTGTATAATCTGCTGCAGTATCATGTCTGCATTTTAAAGTGATTATATCACATGTGGGGCTTAAAAAATAAATAGTGAACATAAGAAAACACTTCAAACACGTAAATCTGACACCAGTCAATCAACACCAATTAATCTAAAGTGCACAGAAAAATACAGAGAAGCTGACTAAAGAGTCCACTGACAGTCAGGTAGCAGATTCATATTAGACAATGGATATTATCTGATGCATAAATCATGCAGCATACATGTACAGGAGTGGTAGAAAACTGAATTATAGGTAGAAGGCTTATTTACCCAAAGAAGGCCTCTTCTATCTGTCTATTAACAGTACACATTGGTCTCTGAGTCAACTTTTTATAGCAAAACCACTTAAAATAATTCAAATAAAAATACTTTTTAGAAGCATGCATACTTTTTGGTGTAGAGAAACTTTTCCCACCCACCATCCAAATTCTCTCTGTCATTTTACACATTCGTATTGCAGACAGGTTACACCATGTATGAATGAATATGAATTACTCAAGAATCAAGACAGCTGTGCCCCAGTTGCATGCTATGTTTATACATTATGTACTCATGTTCACAATATAGTTTTTGCAGTTAAAAGAAAGTGATGTAGGCTACTTTGCTGTCTTAAGAAATTACAGAACACACTGCCAAACAAAGGAAGGCAAAATGCTTTTACAAACAGTTACTTTTTTCTCTCTCGCTTACAACCTGTCTGACTGTCGTACTTTGTTGTAGTTCTGTAGTCTCTTTTTAGAGCATGGAGGGTCGGAAACAATTATTAATTATTGATGCTTCATATATTCCAAAAGCAATACATGATTAACTGCTACGCTGGACATTTAGATTTTTTTTTTTTTACCAAATAGACAGTATGACAGGACAGACTAACTATAGACTACAAACAACAAATGTGTGATGGGCAGACAAGCACGTACCAAATATGTTATTTTTTAATAAATGATACACAGTACATAAACATTTTACATTTTATGTGCTGCAAAGGTCAAACCATAAAGCAGTAGATACAGATTATACTGCATGTAATGTTAAAAAATGTGGAGAAATTGTTTAATTGCTTGAATAATGTTACATGAATGGTAATGTTCCTTAATCTTCTTTTTAAATTCACTGTATATAACTTTTAAATGTACTAACAAGCTGTGCTTCACCAGGCAAAGCAACAGTGAGAAATTAGGCAGCTAATATTCAAGGCACTGTCTCTTTAAAAGACACAATAATGCAAAAAGGTTTAACTTTATGTTTTGCTATTTCATTATGGAGTTTATTTTAAAAATCAAAGGAACTGTTGTTTATTTGTAATGATTACATTTGTTGCATATTATATATTGCATCAAGACAATGGTCTGATGATACTGTATATAGAAAATGATGTGACTTTAAAACCAATATGTTTATCTGCCAATTCTGGACACTGGATTAGATGTAGTTACCATGAGACATGTAAAGCAGCTGAACAATGTTGATAATTCACCTTGCCAAATGAGAGAACACTGTACTATGACAGTCTCAGCATGCAATGTCACACTAACACATTCACATTTAAATGTCATGCAAATTTCTGATTGATTCATATTTTGCCAACAGGAACAAAGACATAAACAACAATAACAAACAATAACCTTGATTTTTAATTAAAATTCTGTCATTGACAACATTCCGTCAAGACAGTTGGTGATCAACATTAAATACCTGCACTCATGTGATAAATATGAGCCTTTATTGGGTGGTCTTTGATTGTGCATCATTTTCAGTTTGCTTTGCAGTGTTGAAAAACCGTCACATGCGCACCGTGACCAACTACTTTATAGTAAATCTCTCCTTTGCCGATGTCTTGGTTACCATCATCTGCCTGCCTGCGAGTCTCGTGGTAGACATCACCGAGACGTGGTTCTTTGGAAAGACTCTTTGCAAAATTGTGCCTTATCTGCAGGTAAGAGATCAACTTTTTCAAACAGGATATTTGAAATCTTGACCTGATCTGAACCATAAAGACATGTTTATGAATATGAGAGTGTATAAATAAAGCACTATTGGATATCAGTAATGTAGACATGTGCATGGCTGAATGAATGTTTCAAAGCAACAAAGCAAACAAATGGCTACCAGAGAGAGAGAGAGAGAGAGAGAGAGAGAGAGAGAGAGAGAGACATGCTGGCCATTTTTGAATGCTCTGCTTAATTCTTTATGAAAGGTGAGGAAAAAGACCTCTTTCTATTATTCTTACAATTTTCTGTCTGTATTTATGAGGATACCTTTTTCACATCTCATGGGGCCTTTGATGTTATTCCATGGTGATTCAATGCCTTGGGCAAGTCTTTTGCTTTTTAAATTCCATTGCAGCATCAGCCTCCACTGTGTCAACACATCGGCCAAAAAGAACCATCCATTTCATAGTACACTGCAGGCCACATTGATGTACTGTATACAGTACTGTATACAGTACATCAGTATTGAGAGAGTGGACCAAAAATGGAAAAATTTTACACGATCCTGCATATATCCCGCTGTATTCAATACACACACCGGTATCAAAGTGATTACCTCAACCAAAGTACGGTGTGATGAACATCATATGCTGGATGGATGCAACTTTAAACCACAGGGGTTACAGACACTGAATTTATTCCAGACATGGGACAAATTGGTCTGCTGGGCTGGCTGATGGCTTACCAAGTCACACCTCACACCTTACACCTCATGGTACTGAATTAGCGACCTATCTGAAGCCCTTCGTGGTCACATTTACTGTGCTTGCTGCTGTGTGCTTTGCTACTGCTGCTACAGTATTTGGAAAGGGCCATCTCATACTGCTTTTATAAATCAATGATGATCTTTTTGTCCCCGATGTATTCCCAATTGGGAATTACTTCAGTTCCCCCTACGTTTCATATGACATTTTGCTAGGTTTTCTGTGCTGCAGTGGTATATTGCCTCAGGGGGATCATCTCAAAGAATGAAACTGTTCTGCTATCTCCATCTGCAGTAAAGAATGTTGTACACCCAATGACATAATTGATTCCTGAAAGAAATTATAAAAGCGGTTGAGGAAACTGTGTCATGAATGAATGTTGACTTGTTGAAACTGCAGCAACACAGTTTAAATCTTCAGTTTGTATTTACAGTTAATCAAATATTGTAGTAAACAATATGAATTGGCTCAAGGCAGCACAAGAAAAACATATTGGAAGACTTGAATGAAAGCTTAAAGCTGCTTAGGCTTAGTTTGTATTGAAGGTCTGCAATACACTGGATGGGTTCACTGCACGGTTCAACAAAAGCCATACACAAAGCATTATGCAGAAGAGGGCCTATATTTTAAACTATAACAGAATTAAACTCATCTATGATCTCTGTCACAATTCTAAGCTAACCTGGGCTCGTATTAACAAAGAAACACAGCTACTAAAGGCTAACCTAGCGCCTAACATTAATGTTATTGTCTTCTCTCCCTGTGTGATACATTTAACGTGAGAGCGAGTCCTAAACTGGCCTGGATGAGTGCATGCTTTCCTACCTAAGAGGGGTTCAGATCAACCAACAAGCCCCCTCATGTGACGTGTCCGTCTGGCCCTGTCCACTTCTCTAAAGACCCTAGACTGATATCATAACATCTCTATCTATGGGTAACTTAATACCAAACTATTGTTCATGCTGGAAGAACATGATCCACTCCCTGTGGTTTCTATTTTTACAAGGCAAGGATTTCTTTTCTCACTTTTAGACCTTTTAAATAAAGGAAATTAGTCAGCAAAGGTGATTTAGTTCACTGCTGGCATACTTAAGCTAAACATTTCAAATTGAGGGAGCGGAGCATTTATTTCCCACAGGACATGAACCCACCAGAACCCACAGCTTTATCTCCCACAATAATTTTATGCCGCTGCTGTGAACCAGTAGGACTCACTGGAGACAACCATCTGCAATACGCTTAAATGGAATGAGAGCGTCTTCAAAATAGGAAGTTTTTCATGCATTATAGTCTAATTCCACAGGTCCATAATTGAAATCTTGCTTCATCTGCTACAACTATGCCTTCCCCAAAGTCTCCTTAAGAGCGAGGCAGGTGTGTAATTCAGATTCAGGAAGAAGACAAAGAACATTGTCTGTGACCCCCCAACCCTGCAGACTCGCTCTGGGACTTTACAGTGCCGGTGGATCACGGAAAAAGAAAAACAGCTGACAGTTCTATTAGAGGGCTGTTGGCTAAATACTTGCTTATTGCCAAGTACGAAGATTAAGAGCAAATCCCCATAACTACAACTTTTGAAATAATGTTTTAATTAATGTTTACTTGTCCATAACCAAACTTTGCAATCAAATTCAGGTGAATGTCTCCTACTGTATGTCACAGTTGCAAGCCATCAAATAAGAAGCCAAAGGTCTATTTTCTGATTTCTGACTTTGAAGTCCTGAAATAGTAAAATAAATAGTTTTTTCTCCATCTAACTGGTCTTTCTTCTTTCTTCCAGACCATCTCTGTTTCTGTGTCAGTCCTGACACTGAGTTGTATTGCCCAAGACCGTTGGTATGCTATCTGCCACCCGCTGATGTTTAAGAGCACAGCGAAGCGGGCTCGCAAGAGTATTGTTGTCATCTGGGTTGTGTCGTGCATCATCATGATCCCTCAAGCTATTGTGATGGAGTGCAGCAGCCTGCTGCCTGAACTAACAAACATGACCAGCCTGTTCACAGTGTGTGATGAACATTGGGGAGGTTAGTTTTCGCAAATCCCTCTTTAACACATGAAAACGTGCCAAATGTCTGCCAGATGCACAGGTTATACTGAGACCTAAATAAAAGACTAAAAGGACAACTTTCAGTCACAATTTCTCTTGTTATTATATATATTTATATATAGATATATATATATATATTTGGTGTTCTACAATCAGGTTTCGTGTCTGATGCCATTTAGCTGCCATTTGATACTTTATTATCAAATGGCAACATTCTGAGAGCAGAGCACCGTTCACAGGGTTTACAAGGACTAATAAAGTAGGATGACTTTGCTAAGATAAGTCTCTTAAAGCCCCCGAAGGAGGAGAATCTTGCAAAGAGTAACAGCATTTCAATCATTTCACCTTCATTAGGTTACAATAATTTGAGCAAGCTATTGATTTGAAAGCTATTAAACACTGATTGCTTACTTTATTGACAGGAACAGGTTAATGGAAGAAGTACTTTGGAACTACATTAATTGGAACTGTACCCTTTAGAAATACCTCAAAGCAGCAATTTAGTGTATTTAGAAAATAACCGACACTTGTAACAGAAGATTCGGCAGAGCAGGCCTGTCACGCTTTGGATTTCTTCACAGGCTGAAATGGTGTGAATGGGGCTGTCATACAGTAAGAGCAATACTTAGTGCCAAAAGAGTGTGAAGAGCAGTATTTTTACCACCTCTCCAAAACCTAAAACACAAGACCAATTGTGTAAGGAATGGATTAAACAGTTTGTGTATCTGTTCTAATATAAGTTGCAAATTTTAGCATACCCAGTTATCTTGTACCTGAGTAACATTAGTAGCATTATTGGCTGTTTATATTAACTCAAACATCCAAAGTTTCCTTGATTAATATCTCAATAGGCTTATTTCTGAGGGCGAACACTTTAGTGTTCTTTTTTGTGTTTTTAAGCAGACAGATATAAACTTCAAGAATGGAGCTTTTAGAGGAAACAAAAAAAGAATGCCGGGTGTCAAATTCACTCTGTCAAGTCAAAGTAAATCAAATAAAAAATATGTAAAATTTATACTGGTAACACCAGTCAATAGCTATCACTATTTGTTATGAGTAAGTGTTCTTACTAAGAGTTGGGTGGATGGATTATTGGAATCTCCTCCTTTGTTTGTTGTTGTGAGTGTTACATCTAAAACAATTTGTGTATAATAGCACTGACAATTTTGCTGCTCACAGTTTTTATTATGTGGCGTCTCAGATAAACCAACTGTCAGACTTGCTGGCATCTTTACCTTTTTAGTTAAACACAGCTTCACAGCTCTGTCATGCACTTCTAAAGACTGTCAAATACTGCCTCTGAAATAAAAAGACACATGAGATATAAATCATTAACTACCACCTACAACATTGATGAATGCGGAAAAAGCCTTCAGGTGTTTCGTTATAACCCCAGAGGATTTAGTGTCTTTTGTCTGTTGACACCTTAATATCTTGTTAACTGAAAACATTCTTAGTCTGAACCATGGTTACACATGGTTGGATGCATTATTGGCAGCTACACAATTAGCTCTGCAGAATAATGCATCAATCTCTTCAGTTTCTCATTCTCAAATGAGGTTATCATTAGCAGATGTAAACCATTTTGGCTTGACAGTGTGAATTTCAAACATTTAACTATGACTTATCTAAAATGCATTACCTGGTAGCTACAATCATTTCTATCAAATAATGCATTGACCCTTAAAACACTTAAAATCAAACTGTGATATGAATGAAATGGTGTTAATAGCACAGCCTATACTTTATTTGATTGGCTTTGACAATGTGAATTTGACATTAATTTTTCCGCATTTAAAAGCCTTCTTTCTGTCATGTCATGTCCTGTCGGAAATGCTTCAAGGACATTTCAGAGCAATCATATTAAGGAATTGCTACTTCTATTGAGTCTAATAATTGATTTCTGGTTCTCCAGGCTCGAATATTTTCTTAAAAAACGTGAATCCTTTTAGGCTGATTTTACTGTCCTTTAGAGGGTAAAGCTAGAGTGAAGATACTGGTATCAAATGAAACTAAATGACCTAAGGAATCAGTGGGTACCAACCTTGTCCTCTCTAAAATTAGGTCAGGTTAGGAAATTCATGGCCATTGTCAAAGGGGCCCCTTGACCTCTCACCTCAAGATATCGGAATAAAAATTGGCTTCTATGGGTGCCCACGGGTCTCCCCTTTACAGACATGCCCACTTGATGTTAATCCCATGCAGTTTGGGACAAAAACGCTCCAGTTTTCCCCATGCAGTATTAATGTGTGATTTTCACATGGTGTATTTGTTTATCTCTGTATACTGGGGTCACTAAACAGTCTTGGAAATACGCTTGGTATGACTGGACAGTAGAGACTCTTGTGGATTTAATGAG
This sequence comes from Perca flavescens, assembly GCF_004354835.1. Classification (NCBI taxonomy): domain Eukaryota; kingdom Metazoa; phylum Chordata; class Actinopteri; order Perciformes; family Percidae; genus Perca; species Perca flavescens. Next base: position 16,242,086 of record NC_041347.1, on the reverse strand, counting down.
CCCATTTGTATTCATGTGTGATGATGTTATTGCCCATATATAGCCATTTCATTGTAGTGAGGCATTTGTGGAAACCTGAACTCTGCTGTATAAAATGACCTATTATGACCTCTAGAATGATAGGATGTATGGCTTTTTAAGTGTACTGCAATTAGACAAGCCCATATTATTGTGGGATTCATCATCATTATCATATTCTTTATTCAGGACACACATAAAAAAATGGTCCATAGCACAATACAAAACATAGCAAAAGACAAACAAATACAAGATAAAACACATACAATAAGAAATGACTACAACAGTCAGAATTCCACAATACACAAAAAAGGTGTTCAGATTTTAGCATATAGAGTAAAACGCCAGTGGTTCCACAATCTCGAAGTGAACCTAACCACACTCAATGCAGGGTTCACTAGTGTTGCAATGATGCTGTTAAATGACTCAGTTAGACTACACATACATCTGTACATGAGATTCCTGAGTACAGCAGGACAGGTGGATTGATTCAAATATAGTAGATTTGTCAACTAAAGATTCATTCTGTAAACTCTACTCCAGCATAATATCACAAAAATCGGTTTCAAGATTAGCAATGCTGTTTACACCAAATTCCTACTCTACCTAATGTATGTTATGCAACTTAAAAATAGTAACATCCATTTTTGCTTCTCTTTAGGTAGCAGAAATGAATCATCCTCAACATTTGTTGTGATCTGGTTTCAGAATGATGAAGACAGCTGTAGAAAAAATTAGACATAAAATAGGATGTAGGCTCTACAGGATGATTTTTTTCTTGGCAATTATCATGTTTTTTATATTGTCTTTCTGCAGACAAAATCCACAGTCGGCTAGAAATGAGGCCTGGTCTTGATTACCTTTATGTGAAGTCAAAGCCCCATTGTTTGGAAAATGACTGCTTAATTTGAGTGATAAATCTGCCATGTTGTACATGAGCTGTGCTAGAGAACGGAAGGATTGACATAGCAACAGTAACTGAGGGGGCAAGTCTTAGCTAACGGTCACTATCCAGACAGATTTCAATCAAATTATGATGATGTTTTATTTTTTTTTATTCTTTCAACAGCTGAGATCTACCCAAAGGTGTACCACACCTGTTTTTTCATTGTCACATATTTTGCACCTTTATGTCTCATGGTCCTGGCGTATATCCAGATATGTCACAAACTGTGGTGTCAACAGGTTTGTATTCCAGCGCTTTTTTTTTTTTTTTAAAGTGATACATCAGCTCTTACAAAGCCAAGTTTAGGATGCCTGATGTATGCACATGTTTTATTAACAGCTTCCTGGGAGCACATCAGTAAGGCAGAGGAAGTGGTGGTCCATCCAGTGCTCAGCTCCGACTCCAGGGCTGGGAGAGCCCGTGAGGGTCAGGACCAGCACGGTTTGTGCTGAGATCAAACAAGTGCGAGCCCGACGCAAGGCAGCTCGCATGCTGATGGTGGTGCTCTTTGTTTTCGCCTTGTGCTACCTACCAATCAGCGTGCTCAATGTCATGAAAAGGTAAAAAATATATTTCTATATATATCTATCTGTGCTGCTTCAAAGATGAAAAGCCATTCAAATACAGATGCTGTGATAAACCAAGGCTCACAGTTTGCATTTCTTTTTCTACATTTGAAGCTCACCTTAGTAGTTTCATGTTTAATAATGACTGATAGAGTATAAGTACTGAATTGTTGCTTGTTATCCTGATTTAAAATACTGTGACAGTATAGCATTAAAATCATCCAAAATGAATCTTTAACTGATACATGGCATACTTTACCTGCAGAGTCTTTGGGACGTTCAAGAAAACAGATGACAGAGAGACAGTGTATGCATGGTTCACTTTCTCACATTGGCTCATATATGCTAACAGTGCAGCAAATCCCATCATCTACAATTTCCTTAGCGGTAAGTCTGTAACCTGCCTCATCACTTTAGATCAGTTGTGTGGGTTTATTACTGCCATCCAGTGGACAGTTTTGCCACAACAATACAGCTCACTGGTTCAAATTCCTCATCTGATAATATGTTGTGCATATACAAATATTAATCTAAGATGAAGTTGTATTTATCACAAAAAATCTTACATTAATCAACTGTTTTAGGTATTGTATTACCCTTATAATGACTGGGGTAATAAATGCATCTCAGCTGTTAGTTCATTAGCAGGGTTCAAAATTAACTTTTTCATCCACCAGCCAAACAATTAGTGAATGTTAAATTTTTACTAGCCACTCAATAGAGTGATATTGTTTTTTTGGCTGGTGAGTAAAGCAAATCTACCAGCTAATTGCATATTTTACCAGTATTTGGCTAGTAGATGGTGCTAATTTTGAACCCTGTTCATTACCCTTATGAAACTAAAAAATGCTGTTTTTGGCATATAAAAGGTTCAAACTGAATGGTTTCTGGGTGGATTTTCTGTTTTTTTTTGTTTGTCACCAGGGAAGTTCCGTGGGGAGTTCAAAGCAGCCTTTTCTTGCCAAGGTCAGAATCTAGCCCAGAGAACGAGGCCCAGAGCACGCACAGACAGCCGGAAGTCCCTGTCAACTCAAGTCAACAACATGGACAATGTGTCACGCATATCAGATCAGATCGTGTCAGTCTTATAATCCAGGTGGGGAGTTTTTCTGGCACACTCATCATTAAGGTAGGCATTAAAATGTTTAAACTTGGTTATAAAAACAAAGGAAGATAATGTTTCAAAATTATTGTTTCATGTTTGGTTTCACAATTACACAAATTAGGAGCTTTGGAGAACTGACCACTGATTTCTGAAGACCTTCTCACTTCCAGAACACAGTGGGACATGGCAATCACTTGTAATTCACTGAAACTTTCTAAGGACACTTTTTGAATGTTTAGTATTTAATACCTCATACCTTATGTATTTTGTTTATATGGGTTAAGTTATATTGATTTAATTGCACATGGATATTTGTATTGTATTGTGAGTATTTTGACTGCATGACTTTCAGAAGCCAAAATATGTATTACAGAGTATTTATTTATATGTATTTATTGGTTTACTGGTTATACAACAGAAGAGAAGGTGTTATAGAGAATAAGTCTTATAATTCATCAGATGTGTAGTCTGTCTCCCTCATGAACAGATGTCCATCTTCAGTCAGTCAGTCTTCAGTGTACATGGGCTTGAATGTATGATTCTGTGCACTATGGAAATCATGTCAGGTCAAACATCAAAGTCATTTATCAGACTTCTGAATATTCAACATGATACCTGCATGAATGTCTTGGAATGCGTCCTGGTGGACCAAAATAAAATGGTCCATTCAAAATGTCCCTTTTGAAATGCACTGAAATGCTTCTGTCAGTCACCTTTACTGACAGCTTTGGAGCCCAGGACCGCACACCCATATACACAGGCCTAGTCCTCACCCCAGCGGCCGCAGGTTCAGTTCTGACCTGCGGCCCTTTGCTGCATGTCATTCCCCCTTTATCTCCCCTTACATTTCTAACCTGTCCTATCAAATAAAAGGCCTGAAAATGGCAGAAAAGAAAAATTGAATACCAGGGCCGTCATGTATGTATGCTTGGGCAGTGTGTGGTAGAGCAAGTGAGAGAGTGACATAATTAGCATCGGAGCGAGTAGCAACTCTAGAGTCATAGTGAGAGAAACAAAGTGTGTCCCCTGTGCTTTCTGACCATGGTCGGAAAGCTCTAGCAGGAAAAGTTAACCCTAGTCTTGATTTCATGTTGTTTACAGAGGAGAACCCGGAAATGAGTAGGTCTGCGTCGCCGCAACGTCAGGCCACAGCATAGGGTCCGGTGTAGGGTCCGTATCACCTACGTACATCCCCACGGTGTTGATTTAACACAGAAGCATAAATTGGCCTTAAGACTCAGTAGTTGTTGTTGCTGAAAACAAGTGAGACTGGTCAAACTGCTACAAATGCTTCATTTGGGGCATTTGCTGAAGACAGCATATTAGTAACTGTTGGTAGTTTTAATTCCATATTAATTGTTTGTTGATTGTTTTTATTCTTGGCTTGAATGTGAGATCTTTGCACATCAAAGATATCACTGTGGCAAACAGCACAACAATGCACTCGCATTTACTCCTCTTCCTCAGTCCATCCTGGTCCACACTGGAACAGTTTACAAAATCCTCCTCTCCTGTCCAAATGTCCACATCATTCCTGTCTCCTGTCCAAATGTCCAAAATTTTTGCATAATGTAATTGAAATGTACATTTTGGTAGTGGATTTCAGTAAGTAGTAACATTTCACCCCTACTGTATGTCAATGCTTTGTGATGATTTTGCATTTCTGTAAATGGAACTTCCTTGTGTCTCTTTCTTTTCTAAAAGTTACTCTATACATTAGTTTGCTGTTTTTGTATCTTTATAAATGATTACATCTGTGAAGGGGTTTATATTTGTTGATGAAAGCTAAATGAATTCAGTGTATTCATGGCATGATATGACATGGATTTTGGTTTTACAGTCAAATGCAGTTGAATAAGTAATTCCAAATCCCTAACAGAATGGTGTGCAAACACATTTAATGAGTTTCTTTTCTGACTTGGTGTTTATACCTCTAAAGTGTCTGGTACTAGTGTTATTTAAAATTGTGATAGTCCTTGTCCACACATTGCCTGAGCTTGTTTTTTATAGTTCCCTGACTTGATGTTTCTAGTGAGCTTTTAACATGCATTTATTAGTTGTTTATTCCTCACAGTATCTGTATTCCTGCACATCTTTTAACAATAAAGTATATATTGAACTAAATTGTTTATCTTCTGCTGTCTCTTATCCTTTAGTTTAATCTCACACAAAAACACTCATAACAAAAAATAGACAGTAAGAAGGGGGTGACCAGATGCTAGAGAAGATGAAAAGAGAATCATGAAAGATTTGTTTTGTTCTGTTTTGTTCTTGAATTGCGTGTGTCATTTCATTACATGGTGCAAGGTGCAGCTTCCAGTAAATGTGTTACATCCTGTTGACTGTGGGTGGTGTTTCCCAGCTACCAGCAAGTACCAACGAGAGGCACAGATCAGATGCAGGACGGCTTCAGTTGTCCACTAACAGCTTTCCAACAGCTATCATGCAACTGATGCATCTGGCAGTTGCAGTCATTCTTGGTGAGTCAACCATCTATAAAATAACTTGTTATTGAATTCATTTTAACATTGCTGCGTGTTGAGAGGGAATCTAACTAAAACTAAGGCTTTAAAGCAGAGCTGCATGTAATGCATGTACAAGCAACCAAAGTGTGTCTTCAATCAGTGATGTTAAACTTGCATATGTATTTGTATTAAACATACCTTCTCTATATCAGCTTAAGACAAATACTAAATATATCAAAATTGTGTGTAGATGAATATAATGCAATATATTCACATTCATAAATAAATGATTGTAATGTGCTTATATTATAGGAGCTGTGATACCTCAGATATCCAGCTTCAGCATTTCATCTCCACCTTCTGACTGTTTGGCTGCTGTGGACACCTGCATGTCAAATCTATGCAAGTGGAGTGAAGAGGCATTTTACGGCAGCATCTGTGAGGGTAAAAATAACACATTTCAAATTTTCCATTTCTGCTGCAGGACGTATTGGAACATGGTGTTATCATTATGTTTTCTAATGGCATTATAAAAGTAATGATTTCATTTCCTCAGAAGGCTCAGGGCATGAGGCTACTTAATTGAATTCTTGGAGTATGGCTTAAATGTTTTAACTGAGGCAATAGCCTAGAGTAAAGTTTGTAATACTAAATAAATAAACTATAATGAATAGGCTATCACACGCCTTTTAAATATAATCTGTTTTGACATTGGAATCCTGTATGATGATAGTGAACTTTATGTTGTCTGCATATAACCATCCAACCATCACAAGAGAGCCAATCCGAGCAGCAGGCACATAGGAAACACCTGTTGCACAAACAAGACCCTGCTCGCTTATGGAAAATCCTGTTTTTTTTTACCTCCCTCTTGTGTTTGTGTAAATCAAGATGAAGGGTGCCAAATAAAAGGCTCAGAGGTCTGTAACTTGACCTTCCAGACTGTACTGGACCAATTTCCCTCTCTGCACGGGTGTGTGTGTGCCTGGGAAGAGGAGCTTTGTGACTCTATACAAGCGCTGGCCATACAATGCCACCAAAAGCCAGGTGCAGTATTCTCAGTAGTCTCATAGATAAGCATTTAGAGGTGAAATTGCATTTTTATTTACCGAAGGCGATCTGATGTACTGCAAGATTGAACACTATTGTGCTACTGATTGAACAAAAGTCAGAAGGCATTTGTTGGAGAACAGCTGATCATGTTTCCAATTCTTGTTACAGAAGCTCAGAGGAGGAGGAGCACAGTGATGGACTGGCAGTCAAGTAGTTTAATAGGCTATGGTAAATATTTCCCTCAATTAAAAGATAAAATGATTTAGGACTACTGAATTCAATCAAGATAAAAGGGATGTTTCTGTAAAACACAACCACTGCATGTCTTTTTTCCAGTACACAATGGTTCTGCATCGTGCTTGGACCAAATGGCAGTTTGTGTCAGTGATCCAGTTTGCAACAGGTACCTAGCACCTGTCCTTAGGGCATGCACGGAACAACAGTGCGACCGCGACCTCTGTCAGCAAGTGACTCAGCAGTTCTACGGCAGCATGCCGCACAATGTCGCAGAGATGCTGGTCATGTGTGAGTGTGAGGCTTTAGATCAGAGCTGTCTGGATATGAAAACTGCTCTGCATACAGGCACATGTGGACCGCAGACCAGAATCTGCCAGGATACAGTTAACCAGTGTGTTGAGGACAGTCACTGCAGGTATGTTGTTATTCTGTCAGAGCTATGTCTGGCACTGCAGAAATACTGAAAAAGAAATGACTTGATGAGGATGATCATGAAGTCATTATATGTATTATATTATGAAATAAATGATGCTGTACTTTGAGCTAAATGTTAACATCAGCATATGCACGTGAATGACGCGATTGTTATGTTCGAATTCTTTATTCTTGATGATGATGATGCTGGTTGTATTATTTTGCAACAGCATCTTTCATTGCAAATGAGGCATACATGGCGAGTGCACAGCCTGCTTATCAGTCATTCATCATTAAAGCTGGGCTTTTGGCAGTTACATGTTTACCTGCCAACAGCCATTTCTTTTTGCAAGCATTTCCACCAATCAGGACGCTGCATACTACAATAATGTTTCCATAATCACAAACTTTAACCATCACTCCTCAGTGAACTGCCTCCTAGTCTGAGATCATTTTGTAGTTAATGAGCCAGTTATCATTATGGAGTTTCCATGTTTTTTAGGAGTTTGCTCACACTAATACATGTAAAAAATATATATATATAGCATTAATTCAGTAAGAAAGTGAAAATTTCTAACAAGAATAGGCGTATTAGGTATAAATTAATTTTATTTCAAAGTCCGGCCCCCAGAGTGTCTGCTTAGAAAAATTCTGGCCCTTGAAAAAATGTAGTTGATGACCCCTGCTCTACACCATCTTAATAGTTGGTATTAGCAATAAACACATGGTACAGCTGAACCTAATGGGAATGTCATAAACCAAAGTATTGGACAGATTAAAATGTTGACCTGATGATGGCGCTAGATGAAAAGTCTAGGGTTGACCACAGTTATGAGACATGAATGTCTGTACCGAATTTCTATTACTACTAAATTCTATAAACTACTATTACTTATTACTACTAAACTTATGGTGGTGCTAGAGGAAAAGTCGGGGTCATTAGGATTTATCATTTGGGAAACACACATTTGTACTATATTTCATGTAAATCCATCCCATTAGTGGCTCAGTGTTGTCACAGCCGACATGTTTTTAAGCACATCTCCAATTTGCATCTAATTAAGATGAAATGTCCACAGGCAATTGTTGCATCACAATCTTGGTGCAGTTGGAGAGGCTCGTTCCTAAGTATTAATTGATTTGTGTTTAAACTTATATCTATTTAAATCTTGTTTTATTTCCACCACATCTATGTATATCTATAAATATGTGTGTGTGTGTGTGTGTGTGTGTGTGTGTGTGTGTGTGTGTGTGTGTGTGTATGTGTTAAATAAACTTGAACTCTTTGTTTTGCATTTTCCCTGAACACTAAAGCAAAGCACCCAGAGACTGCACCCTAAACATGTTTTTCTCTGATTTACCAGAGACCTGTTAAAAACTTTCCGAGCCAAATGCTGGAGCCCTGAAGAAGCACAATGCAGCCACAGTGACCTCCAAAATGATGAATGTATCACACAGATGGATTCAGCTCTCATCCTTGGTGCAGATCCTGAATGTAAAATTGCCTTCTTGGCCACTTTGGGCACAGCACTTCACTATCCTTGTGCATGCGAGGGAACGCGCAATAATGATCTACTGACGTGCAACATGATTCATGATGTGTTTCATAATAGATCACGCTTCAGTGAGTGGGATTTTGATTTACAAAACAGGCAATTTATAGTTACATCTGTTAATTGGAAACATTTAAATGCATTTTCATATGTATTTCAGTTAAATCTTGGAAAAGCAGCAGTGGTCCTACTAAACCTCCTGAAATTGATGAATCTGAGCAAGTTCATACATGGTCACATGGTAAATTCATATTTGAAATTCAGCACTTTAAACTGATTGTGATACTGGTAAAATAAAATCCAATAAATCTATACAAATGAATTAAAGGCCCTTTATTGTAACCAACCTTAATTTTTTTTATGACTTTTTTGGTCATGACTCTTCCTCCTCCTCTCTGTGACAGTTCTTAATAAATTGAATGTTGAATATTTTGTCTTCTCAGATTATCTACTGTATTCTTTTGCAACTGTGCCACTTGTTGGAGTTGTTACATTAATGCCTCTGGCTGTTGTCATTAAAATATGGTAAGTACATTAACATTAACATATGTCAAGTGTCTCTGATTTCTAATGATAAGACACCATGTGAATGTTTACTGTTATTTCTTTTGTCTTGTAGGATGTTGAGAAGAGACAAAACAAAATTTCACCATCCGCAGAACAGCAATTGTGTTATTCCCTGATGTTTATTCATCTGTTAAATGTTTGTCTTGAAAATGATACTTTTTCAAATTTCCAATGTTGTTCCTTTTTAAATAAAAAAGATTGTAGATGTGTTTTTTCCCACAATGTTGATAAGAATATATATCAAGAATTATCCGCATATACTTCATTATGGCAGCATCAGAGGGGTCAAAAGTATTCACATTCATTACTCAAGTAGAAGTATACATACTATGTATCAACTCAAGCTTTTTACTCAAGTAAAAGTGTAAAAGTACTGGTTTCAAAACTACTTAAAGTATAAAAGTAAAAGTAATGTAAGGGGAAAAAAATGCCATTAAGGACAAAAGCTTAGCCCG